>NW_007259927.1:323021-375281 GCF_000164805.1 Carlito syrichta
AGTCTGGGCGACAGAGTGAGACTCCAACTCAAAAAAAAAAAAAAGAAAAGAAAAGAAAACCAGAAAACTTGCCTAAAGTTATTGTTAGGTCAGTGAGGCGGTGCTATGGGAATGGCAGAGAATTACCCAGAAATTGGGTTACAAAAGAAAGTTTATTCAGAAAGTAGATCAGAGAAAAAAAGGATGGATCCACTTCTCTGAGATTGGAGAGGTGGCTGTATGCTTCAAGAAAGAGCGACCACCTTTGGGAGGCCAAGGTAAGAGGATTATCTGAGCCCATGGGTTCAAGACCAGTCGGGGCAAGTTAGCAAGACCTCATCTCTACAATAAATTAAAAATAAGCGGGGTGTGGTGGCACGTGCCTGTAGTTCCAGCTACTTGGAGGGCTGAGGTGGAAAGATCATGTAAGACAGTAGGTCGAGGCTGTGGTGGCCGTGAGTGTGCCACTGCACTCCAGCCTGGGCAACAGAGTGAGACTCCAACTCGAAGGGGGGCGCAAGGTGGGCAGAGAGAGAGAGAGAGAGAAAGAAAGAAAAAGAAAGAAAGAAAGAAAAAGAAAGAAAGAAAGAAGGAAGGAAAGAAAGAAAGAAAGAAAAAAAAAGAAAGAACTAGGGACTTGAGACTAGGGGTGTTTAAAACTTCTTTTGAGGGTGGACAGGCAAGTATTCACAGGAGCTGACATTATACTTATGGAGTCTGTTTCTCACCCCTCTGATGACTGGATGGATGGGTGGGTTAGTGATGAGCCCATGGACAAAGGTGAGCGGGTAGGTGGTTGGTCAGCCGCGTTGAGAGAAAAGCAGGGCTGGTAGCTGAAAGACAGACTCTTAGGAGATGTTAATCTCAAAGTCCTGTGACTTGCCCCAGATTCTGGGAAAGGATTATTGTCATGTATAAATTCAGGGATACCAGAGAAATTCCATCTGGGATTCTGTTCTTTCAGTTCTATAATTCCAGGCAGAACTAGAAAGAAAATTTACCTCTGATCACTCAACGTCAAAAGAGTGGAATTAACTAGAAAAAAATTAGGTAACCTGCTGGCCCTTTGAGAGTTTGTTTTAGTGCCAGAAAAAAGGGAAGGCTCATATTACTATTCTGGGGGAAATGAAATGATGTTAGGGCTAGTTAGTGTGAGGCTTCATTTCATTACATGATACATAATTATTAAGTGACTGCTGTGTACCAAGCAACAGCAATGAAGATGCTTCATTTCATCTTTTTTTCTCAGAGTTTATTAAGACCTGAACATCTTTAGGGATCATTATGTTTTTCAAGTAACTTGCACTATTTTCAACTACATGTCAGTTCAAGTTGTTATGGTGGAAAATTATAGTAGTGTGCGTGAGAATTTACATCTAACATGCTGACAGTACTATCATCCCATGCATCACTTAATTATAGAATGTCATAGAGCAATTATTGTGGGGTCTAATAATGAACTTCATTTATAATGGAGAAATTTCTTAATTACTAATATGCTGCAGTCAATCTTGCTGGTAATTTTGGAGGTTTATAACCCTTGAAAATTACTTGGGAAACAGCATTGACGTAGTTTGGATAAAAACATGCTTCTCTTACTGCCTGTGCTCACAAAATTTATGCTGTATTTGCAACATTGAACTATGGCATGAAACACTCTATAGTACATTTTAATTATAAGAGAACAGGTTGTTCACTCTTCTCAATCACTCGCTGACAGAATTTGTGTTGTGTCAGCAGGTGATGACTCTTCCTATTATGCTAGATTGATAAAATGTGCTTCAATCACACAACCCTGATTAGCATAAGAAAGACTACTAGATTACATTTGTCTTATTCTTACACAGATTACGCTGCCTCAAGGAAGTAAAGCAGTGAAGACATTTGGGTGAGAATATGGATCAGGGAAGCATTCATAGGAAGATGGCTCTGTAGAGGATTCAACGCAAGGGGAATAGGAGAGAGAAGAATACAGGAATCATGCAAATGTGGAAAGTTACATATGTAAAGGAAACATGCAAGGAAGATTCAGAGAGGCCACTACCCAAGGGAAATGAGACCTAAAGGGAGTTTGCATGGAAGAGGGTGAGTCTGAGAGGTGAATTGTCAGGAGCTGAGGCTGATCACCGGCAGCCAGGGCGTTTGGAGCTGGTAGATCCTCTGCCTTGGGAGACTGGAGGCTGGGGCCCACAGGAACTTGGGGCTCCCTGCAGTGAGGAGCCCGGGTTCGTGCCATGAGCTGAACTGAGCTGTCACTACACGGCTTTCTGCACAATGGTCAGAGTCGTCGCTGGCTTGAATTCCCATGTCCCACCAATTGCTTCTTCCTTGTAAATGGTCCTTCCTACTTCTGTGACCAGACATGCCCCCTACCAAGGCTCACTTCACCCTCCAAAGGGTGACAGAGGTGACCCTAGAGTTATTCCTTCAGCCACGATTACTTCTGTGACCAGACATGCCCCCTACCAAGGCTTGCTTCACCCTCCAAAGGGCGACAGAGGTGACCCTGGAGTTATTCCTTCAGCCACGATGGCTTTGATAGTGCATATGGGGTCCTTGGGTGTAGTGGCGTGAGTGGGGGGGACTTTGGTGTAATCTAGTGAGTAAAGAATTACACATTTTAGGGGTTTATGTCACCAAGTAATCAGCAAAATATCAGTCCTCAGTCCATGCCTGAGCCTCATGCCTTTTCTGATTTGTATCCCCGGGGTGGGGGTCAAGGACAGGGTGAGGAATGAGGTGGCTCTTGATGGAATTAGGAAGTGGTGGCAGATGTATAGTTTCCAGGGGACAAGAAGGGCCAGAGCTGGGATGAGACTCTGAACCCAACATGCTGAAGGTTAGAAATGGACAAGGGCCACAACTGCCTTACTTAGTCAAGTTCTGTACGTAGTATTCAACTTTTTAATTTTTACTTTTGTTTAGAGACAAGATCTTGCTATGTTGCCCAGGCTTGACTCAAATTCCTGGGCTCAAGGGATCCTCCTGCCTCAGCCTCTGGAATAACTGAGACTATAGACTGGAGCCCCCATGTTTGGCTCCTGAACTGTTTTTTTAAAAGTGACTTTTTGCTTTGATAGGCCCCTTTGGTGTGGTAAAATATACCTTCTGCCAAAATATTTGCAGCAAAGTCACATTTTTGGAGCAAATCTTGTGGCAGAGTTCAAGAAGAATTGAAGGAGGGAAAAGATAGAGCCATTAGGATAATCTAGATATGAAGCCATTGGGGCTTAAACTGGAGAGCCAACAGAAGACAAGACAACAGCGAGTCTGGAAGGATCATGGAGCATGTATCAGAGGAAAGAGGACATCAGTCTGGTGACTCCTAAATGCTGGCCCACGACTCAGTCAGATCACTTAGAAGTACAGATTTCTGGGTTTCATACAAGATATTTTGATGGAGTAGGTATGACATCCAAAATGTATATATCGGTTCTCTACCCCCCAGTTCCTAGCCCAGAGCTCCTAAAACTCATGTAATTTCCTGAGCTATAGTGGTGTTAGTTGCATCTTTTATTCTAATATTTGGTTTTTAACCTGGCACAGAGATCCTTCTCACTTGGAATTTCCTGGGTGATAGGTGCATCTTTTGTTCTAATGAGGTGACTCTTACTGGGCTCCCGGATGGGGGCTGGTCACCAGAAAGACCAAGCCATGATGAGACGTTTGGGATCAACCCCACCCCCATTCTTCAGGAAAGGGAGCGTGGTAGGTAATCAGTCATACCTACTTGCTGAAGACTACATAAAAATCCCTGAACTGTGGGGTTTGAGGAGCTTCTGGTTGGTGAATACGTTATTAACATGCTGGAAATGTGATATGCCCAAACTCCATGAGGACAGAAGCTCCTGCACTTGGGACCCTTCCAGACTAGGTCCTATGCTTCTCTTCTTCTGGCTGCTCATTTGTATCTTTTAAATTATTCTTCATAGCCGGGCTCAGTGGCTCAGCCTGTAATCCCGCGCCTTTGGGAGGCTGAGGTGAGTGGATTGCCTGAGCCCGCGGGTTCGAGACCTGCCTGGGCAGCGAGACCTCATCTCTACAATAAATCAAAAAATCAGCTGGACGTGGTAGTGCACGTCTGTAATTCCGGCTACTCGGAAGGCTGAGGCAGAAGGATCGCCGGAGCCCAGCAAGTCGAGCCTGCGGTGGCCGGGAGCGGCCACTGTACTCCAGTCTGGAAAACAGAGTGAGACTCCAACTCAAAAAAAGAAAAATTATTCTTCATAATGAATTGGCAGTAGTAAGTAAACTATTTTCCTAGGTTCTGTGATGACTCTGACACATTATTAAACCCAAGAAGCGAGTTGTGGGAACCTCTAAACTATAGCCAAATAGGAAGGAAGTTGTGGGTGACCTGGAGACCTACGGCTGGCAACTGGCATCTGAAGTGGGCAACAGTTTTGTGGGATGGAACTCTTAACCTCTGAGGTCTACACAAACTCTAGTTAGTGTCAGAATTGAATTGTAGGACACTCATCTGATGTCAGTTGATTGGTCAATGTAGGAAAAAACCCACACATCTGGTCACAGGTCTAGTGTATTGTGTGAGTGTGGAAGAAGGGAAGACAGTGTTTGGTTTTTCAGTCTTACAGTAAATCTGGGGAGGGGACTCACGGGTGATCTGGTGTATTCTCGAGTTTAGGGGCCATTTATCACCAGTTTCCAGGGTCTCAACCTTTACTTCACACCAGAACCACCTGGTGAACTTTAAACAAATACTGCTGTTCAGACTCTACCCTCTACCATTTAAATGAGAACTTTTGGGCATCCCCTTTGGGTCCCCTCCCACTGTGGGAGCTTTCCTGTCCTTTCAATACATCCTGCTTTAAAAAAAATAAAAATAAATAAATGAGAACTTTTGGGAGGGACTCAGGCATGATAGTTTTAAAAAGCTTTCCAGGTGATTTTAATGTGTAATCAGGATGGAGAACTGTCATTCCGGATCATAATGTGATCCGACGGCAGTAATTCCGCCTTCTTGTTCTCATAGCTTAGACAAGTGGCAAGGAGGAGGATGTTTTAAAAAGTCCTCTGACTAATGATAACTTAGGGTGAAATGTTTGGCATTTGTTATCCTCACTTTTTAGAAAGAACATAAAGTAGATTAGAAAAAATGGTTATACATATAATTCAAAATATCAGGATGGTGACATCTAGTGTTGAATTTAGATGCTTGCTCAGAATTTGAATAGTTATCATTCCACCCACCCCCATCTTAGCCTGTGTTATTTAAGGCAAAATGCAGAGAAATAATTTCCAGTAGTCTTTTAATCCAGAGTCTTCAAGGCTGGGAAGTGGATGATTAGTGATTGGGTGGGGGTGGGATATGCCAGCTAGAGTATACCTCTTCTCTCCTTTGAATCAATTTGAAAAAAAAAAATGACATAAAATGACTGACGGTACTGGGAAACTATGCAAGGGAGGAGGGAGATGGGATTAACAGTAGCAAATATCTGTCTGGGGATGGGGAAACACCTCTTATCAACAGGGTGCCTGAATGAAACATAATTGTACACCTAACCATTAACTGTACACCACAAAACCATAATAAAAAATATTGATTATGAAAAAAAAAAAATGACATAGGAGTCATATGAGGCTTAAAGAACAACAGCAAATAATTATGCCAAATATACAGCCTCTAGTGTGCTGAGTTGGAGTAGACCTTCCTATATTCTTGTCCCACTCCAATCTGGAGCTTTCTAAACCATCCCCCTGATGAAAGGCGAATATGCCCATCTCTCCAGCCAGATGGGGAGTCTTGGCTTGCCTCCAGGCCTGGTCACTGCACAGCGCTTTGGGTTCCCTGGTGGCAGCCTGGAGCTGTCCCTGGGACCACCACTGTCATGCTCGCTGCTCATGGCTCAGTAGCGAGAAAAGAAGATGTGCAGAGTCTTCAGGAAGACTGAGAAAGAGCCAACCGTGGGCCCATATACCCATCCCCTTTGGACTCCAAATGAGTAACTGGCTCTGTCTCAGGGAAAGCAGGGAGTTACAGGCTTTGAAGAGAGGTTTGACATGCCCTTCCACACTGTTCCTTCTCTTTATGGAAACGAGAACAGTATGAAAATAAACATTCCCCTTCCCCAGCTACACACAAGGTATTCTTCTGAGGAAAAGTTATCATTTCTGCAAATCAATCTTAAATGGTGAGAAGACAGCAAACAGCTTATTTAGCATTTTTCTAGAATCTTGAAATGCTATTGCAAATAGTACAAATGTTTTAAAATTTATTTTTATTAATTTATATTTTTTATTGAAATGAGGTCTTACTATGTTGCCCAGGCTGGTCTTGAACGCCTGGGTTCAAGCAATGCTCCCTCCTTGGCCTCCCAAAGTACTGGGATTACAGTTGTGAGCCACCACTCTCAGCCAGTAAAAATGTTAGTAGAAGGTATACATTATGAGATCTTCATGAAAATTTATCCTGTTAAAAATAAGATTCCTACAACGTGGAGAAGGCACTTTGAGAACAGAGGTCTCAGAAGGATGAGTGCTATTTAAAGTATGATGTGTAGCTTGAGTGTGGTGGCTCATACCTGTAATCCCAGCACTTCAGGAGGCCAGGGTGGGAGGATCACTTGAGCCCAGGGCTTCGAGAGCAGTCTGGTGAGACCTCATCTCTACAAAAAATCAAAAAATTAGCTGGATGTGGTGGCACGTGCCTGCAGTCCCAGCTACCGGGGAGGCTGAGCAGGAGGACTGCCTGAGGCCAGGGGGTTGAGGCTGTGGTGAGCCGTAATTGTGCCACTACATTTCAGTCTAGGTCTCTGACTCAAAAAAAAAATAAGTAAATTTAAAAAAATAAGCAAATAAATAAGCATGTTCAAGTGGTTTTTTTTTTTTCTTTTCTTTTCTTTTTTTTTTCAGTTGTAATCTCACTCTTGTCGCCAGGCTGGAATATAGTGGCACGCTCATGGCCACTGCAGCCTCGACCTGCTGGGTTTAGGCAATCCTTCCACCTCAGTCCTCCAAGTAGCTGGAACTACAGACGCACGACACCACACCTGGCTTTTTTTTTTTTTGAGTCGAGGTCTCACTCAGTCACCCATGCTGGAGGGCAGTATCACAGGTCACCACAGCCTCAACCTTTTGGGCTCAGGCAATCTTCCTGCTTCAGCCTTCAGAGTAGCTGGAACTACAGGTACGTGCCACTATGCCCAGCTAATTTTTGATTTTTTTATAGAGACAGCGTCTTGATATGTTGCCCAAGTTGGTCTCAAACTCCTTGACTCAAGCAATCCTCTCACCTCGACCTTCCAGAGTGCTAGGATTACAGGCATGAGCCACCATGCCTGGACTCAAGTGGTCTTTATTTTTAACAATAATTTTTAAAAATTTGTGAAGAATAGATACTCCTTTTCATTTAACTTGTCACAGAAATAAGCCATAATGAAATCATTTGGATCTTAATTTTTCATGCTGAGAAACAGGCCATTTTGTTAATTCCATAATCATATCAACAAACAAATTAGTGTTTATTCAATTTGTTAGAAAATTTGGAATCTCACTTGAGCAGCTGGCTGTCTTTTCTTTCCTTGCCAAATTAATTGTAATGAATGATCTAATTTCTTAAGTAAATGAATTTGAAAAAATATTGGATTAAATGGGTTTGCGACTAAGAGGCAGAACTATTAGGTTGTTCTGTGTTCTGTTATGGGTACCCTGGAAACCCCATTTTGGGACCTGGAGCTCTGTTAATAAATATCACTTATCTGAAAGACTCGAACTGGAACAGCAGAGTATACCCTATAATAATGACTCTCTCCTTGACCAAACTCTACTCAGGCTCCTTTGAACTCTTTTTCAACTAAGCCTGACTTTTGGCCATTCATGTTTGTCTGTATTGTTCAATTTTAGTAGGAATCCTACTTTTGACTTAGCCAAAATTCTCCATCTTCTATATCTGATCGCACTCCATATCTAACTAGGTCCCTCATTCTTCACCGTCCCCCAGGTAACGTCTGATCACCTGTCCTGTTTTCAACAAGAATCCTGCTAGGTCAGTTTAGCCAGAATTCCCCCTAACTCTTGATGTCTCCTCTTAGTAATTTTCTATCTTCTTCTGGGCATGGTGGCTCACACCTGTTATCCCAGCACTTTGGGAGACGGAGGTGAGAAGATTGCCTCAGCTTCAGACCACCTGGGCAACATGGTGAGATCTTTACAATAAATTAAAAAAAAAAAAAATAGTTGGGCATGGTGGCGGGCACCTGTGGTTCCAACTACTTGGAAGACTGAGGTGGAAGGATCACCCAAACCTAGCAGGTTGAGGCTGTGATGAGTGTAAGCATGAGACTCTGACTCAAAAAAAAACAAGTTCCACCTCCTATCCCTCATCCTGCTCCTTGGCTATAAATTCCCACTTGTACATCCTGTATAAGAGTTGTGCTCAGTTCTATACGATGGTCTCTTTTCCTCAATTACAGTTTTCCTAGATAAAATCTGTTTTTATTGCTTAATACACGTCATTTTATAATAAAACTTTCATTGGTCGTCAGTCTGCTCCCAAAATTAGTTGCATGAAGCAGTTCACATCAACTACAGCAGTTTTGGTTTACAGACCAGAGCTACACTTGACAAGTAAACATGGCACTCGAATTCCACTTCCTATTTTTAAAGGCATGTCTTGGCCACACAGGACCTGCACACTTGGCCCGTCCACTTCTGATCATGGCCAGCTATCCCCAGAAACAGAGAAAGTCTTATAGCCTTTCTGGGACAGCCTATGGTAGTAAGACTTGACCCTAATGTAGTCTGTCTTCAGATCGCACCATTTGAAGCATCCGAGCACACTTATAAGCAAAAATTTTAAAAAGATATCAAAAAGGGTTTTCCCTGTATTTAGACTGAATATTTATTTCCCTTATCTTACTGCATTATCTGTAACGCTGCCTCCACTATTAGTGACAATAGAGGGTGTTCCTTTTTTTTCTATATAAATGAAAATAATTTGTGTTTCTTTTCTTTTCTTTCTTTTTTTTTTTTTTTTGAGTCAGAGTCTCACTCTCTCATCCAGGCTGGAGTACAGTGGCACACTCAAGGCCACCGCAGCCTCGACCTGCTGGACTCAGGCAATCCTTTCACCTCAGCCTTCCAAGTAGCTGGAACTACAGGTGCACGCCACCATGCCCGGCTAATTAAAAAAAAAAAAATTTATTGTAGAGACAAGCTCTCACCGTGTTGCCCAGGCTGGTCTCAAACCCGTGGACCCAGGCAATCCTCTTGCATTTGCCTCCCAAAGTGCTGGGATTATAGGTGTGAGTCACTGTGCCCAGCTTAATGAAGTTTTAAAGCATGAAGAACAGCTAGTTGAATTTTTTAGCATCAATTATTATGATCTTTTTAAATTCTCCTTCAATTGCTTAAAATATTAACTTATGTCTTTCTAGTGCTTGAACTATTCTAGAATTCCTGTATCAAACACAACTCGGCTATATTCATTCTTTACTGTATTACAAGATTTGATTTGCTATTTAAAAAAAAAATCTTGACCTTTATTCCTTAGTAAAGTGATATTCAGTTGTTTTGTGTGTGTGCAATGAACATTGCTGCATTGAACACTGGCATGAAGATGTTTCTTTGACATACTGATTTCCTTTCTTTGGGATATATACCCAGAAGCGGGATTGCTGGATCATATGATAGTTTTACCTTTAATTTTAATTTTTGAGAAATCTCCATATTGTTTTCCAGAAAGGCTGTACCGAGGTACATTCCCATCAGTAAGTGTTCCCTTTCTCCAAACCCTTGTCGATACTAATTATCTTTTGTCTTTTTGATAGTAGCCATTTTTACAGATGTGAGGTGATATCTCACAGTGGTTTTAAATTGCGTTTCCCAGGTGATTAGCAATGCTAAGTATTTTCTCATAACTTGTAGACCATTTGTATGTCTTCTTTTGAGAAGTTCCTTTGCCCATTTTTTAACTGGGTTATTTGGTTATTATTAATCTTCCTATTGAGTTGTTTGAAGTTCTCATATATTTTGCATATTAACCCCTTATCAATTGTATGGTCTGCAAATATTTTCTTCCAATCTATAAGTTGCCTTTCCACTGTGTTGATTGTTTGTTATTGTTGTGCAGAAGCTTTTTAGTTTGCTGCAATCTCATTTGTCAATTTTTGCTTTTGCTGCCTGTGCTTTGGAGGTCATGTCCAAAATATCATCACCCACACCAATGTCATGGAGCTTCTTCCCTATTGTTTTTCTAGTAGTTTTCCAATGTTAGGTCTTACATGTAAGTCTATTTTCTACTTTGAGTTGACTTTTGTTTTTGGGTGAGTCAAGGGTCTAATTTCATCCTTCTGCGTGTGAATGTCCAGTTTTCTCAGTTATTAGAGAGACTGTCATTTCCTGAACATTGTGTATTCTTGGCACCATTGTTGAAGATCAACTGAATGTAGATGCATGAATTTATTTTTGGGTTCTCTATTCTGTTCAATTTATCTGTGTATCTGTTTTTATATCAGTACCTACCATGCTGTTTTGATCCCTTGAGCTTTGTGATATATTTTGGAGTCAGGTAGTATAATGTCTCCAGCCATGTTCCTTTTCACTTTTTAAATATTAGATTCAAGGGGGGTACATACACAGGTTTGTTACATGGTTATATTGCATAATAGTGAGGTTTGGGCTTCTGTTGGGTCTGTCATTCAAATGGTGAGCATGGTATCCAATAGGTGGTTTTTCAAGCCTTGTCCCTCTCCCTCCTTCCCTGCTTTTGGTGTCCCCAGTGTCTGTTGTTCCCATCAGTATGACTGTGTATATCTCTCGTTTAGCTCCTGTTTATAAGTCAGAACATGTGGTATTCTGTTTTCTGTTTTTGTGTGAATTTGCTCAGAATAATGACCTTCAGCGGCATTCATGTTGCTGCAAAGGACATGACCTTGTTATTTGTTCTGGCTATGCAGTGTTCCATGGTGTCTATATACCATGTTTTCTTTATCCAATCCACCATTCATGGGCACCTGGGTTGGATCCATGTATTTGCTCTTGTGAATAATGCTGCGATAAACATATGAGTGCCGGTGTCTTTTTAGTAGAATGGTTTATGCTTCTTTGGTTTATGCTCAGCAGTGGGGTGTCTAGCCTTGCTGTTTTTGCTGAATATTGCTTTGGTTACTTGGGTTCTTTGTGGTTTCATACCATTTTTAGGATTTTTTTTTCTATTTCTGTGAAAAATGTCATTGGAATGTTGATGGGAATTGTATTGAATCTGTAAATCTATTGTGGGTAGTATGGACATTTAACAATATCAGTTCTTCCAATTCATTAACGTGGGATATCTTTCCATCTATGTGTGTCTTCCATTTTTTTAAATCAATGTTTTTGTAGTTTTCAGTGTAGAGGTATTTCACCTCCCTGATTAAATTTAAGTATTTTATTCTTTTTTTTTTTTTTTGAGTTGGGGTCTCACTCTGTCACCCAGACTGCAGCCTTGACCTGCTGGGCTCCGGTGATCCTTCCACCTCAGCCTTCCAAGTAGCTGGAACTACAGGCACGCGCTACGACACCCGGCTACTTTTTTGATTTATTGTAGAGATGAGGTCTCGCCAAGTTGCCCAGGCGGGTCTCGAACCCACAGGCTCAGGCAGTCCTCACCTCAGCCTCCCAAAGTGCGGGATTACAGGCTGAGCCACTGAGCCCGGTTTATTTTATTCTTTTTGACGTTATTGTAAGTGGGATTGTTTTTCCGATTTCTCTTTTGGTTAGTTGTTAATGTATAGAAGTCTTACTGATGTTTCTATGTTGATTTTGCATCCTGAAATTTTACTGAATTCATTTATTACTTTTTGCTTTTTTGTTTTGTCATCCAGGCTGGAGTGCAGTGGCACGCTCAAGGCCATCGCAGCCTCGACCTGCTGGGCTCAGGCGATCCTTCCACCTCAGCCTTCCAAGTAGTTGGAACTACAGGCACGTGCCACCATCTCCAGATAATTTTTTTTTTTTTAATTGTAGAGATGAGGTCTTGCCAAGTTGCCCAGGCTGGTCTCGAACTTGAGAGCTCACGCAAATCTCTCACCTTGGCCTCCCAAAGTGATGGGATTATAGGTGTGAGCCACTGTTCCTGACCCATTTACTAGTTCTAACAGGTTGAGTTTTCTTTTCCAGTCAAGTCTTTTTAGGGTTTTCTATATAGGTGATCATATCATCTACAAAAACAATTTTACTTCTTTCTTTCAAACGTAGGTACTTTTTATTTTATTTTATTTTATTTTGCTTAGTTGTTCTGGCAAGGACTTCCAGTGCTATTTTGAACAGAAATGATGAGGGTGGGCATCCTTGACTTGTCCCTGATCTTAGAGGAAGAACTTTCAGTTATTCACCATTGAGGAAGATGTTAGCAGTGGGCTCGTCATATATGGCCTTTCTTCTATACCTAATCTGTTGAGAGTATTGTCATGAAAGCATGTTAAATTTTGTCAAATACTTTATCTGCCTCTATTGAGATTTATATATTTTTGTTGTTTAGTCTGTTGATATGGTGTTATATATTTGCATATATTGAATCACCCTTGTATCTCTTGGATAAATCCCATTTGACCATAGTATATAATCCTTTGAATGTGCTATTAAGTTAGGTATGCTAGCATTTTGTTGAGGATTTTGACTAGTTCTGGCTTGTCTGGCTTTGGTGACAGAATAATATTGGCCTTGTAAAATGAATTTGGAAGTGTTGCCTCCTTTTTAGTTTTTTAGAGGAATTTGAGAAGAATTAGCATTAATTCTTCCTTATATGTTTGGTAGAATTCACCAGTGAAGCCATCAGGTCCTGGGCTTTTGTTTTTTGGGAAGTTTTTGATTACTGGTTCAATCTTTTAACTCATTATAGTCTGCTCAGATTTTCTATTTCTTCATGATTCATTCTTGACAGGTTGTATGTTTCTAGGAATTTATCCGTTTCTTTTTATTTAATTTGTTGGCATATAATTGCTTATAGTAATCTTATTATCTTTTTTATTTCTGTACTATCAGTTGTAATGTCTCCTCTTTTATTCATAATTTTATTGATCAGTCTTTCTTTTTCTTAGTCTAGTCAAAAGTTTATCAATTTTGTCTATCTTCTTTAAAAAGGCAACTCAGTTTCATCAGTCTTTTCTCTTGTTTAGTCTCAATTTCATTCATATCTGCTGATTTTTATTTCCTTCCTTCTGCTGACTTTGGGCTAAGTTTGTTCTTCTTCTTCTTGTTCCTTGAGGTGTAAAGTTAGGTGGTTTGAGATCTTTCTTGTTTCTGACTATAGGCTTTTATCGTTATAAACTTCCTTCTTAGAACTACTTTTGCTGTATCCCACAAGTTTGCTATGCTGTGTTTTCATTTTATTTTTATTTTTATTTGAGTTGGAGTCTCACTCCATCGCCCAGGCTGGAATGCAGTGGCACACTCACAGCCACCCCAGTATCAACCTGCTGGGCTCTGGTGATCCTTCCGCCTCAGCCTTCCAAATACCGGAACTACAGACGTGTGCTACCACACCCGGCTAATTTTTGATTTTTCGTAGAGATGAGGTCTCGCCAAGTTGCCCAGGCGGGTCTCAAACTTGCAGGCTCAGGCAATCCACTCACCTTGGCCTCCCAAAGTGCTGGGATTACAGGCTGAGTCACCAAGCCTTGCCTGTGTTTTCATTTTCATTTGTCTCAAGATATATTTGCT
Organism: Carlito syrichta; assembly: GCF_000164805.1. Classification (NCBI taxonomy): domain Eukaryota; kingdom Metazoa; phylum Chordata; class Mammalia; order Primates; family Tarsiidae; genus Carlito; species Carlito syrichta. The sequence goes on from NW_007259927.1 coordinate 336,660, forward strand.
TTCTCAAAAGGGTAATAATGACGTTATGAACAAGAGTATCTGCTGTCAATAATGACCGGAGTCCAAGGTCCTGGCAAAGTCACCGGCAGTTCCAGAACAGTCTACTCCACGGTCTTTCACTACCAAGGGCTGTTCTCAGACAGTGTTTTCAGGCCAAGACCCTTTTGTCTGGGTTTTGGGTTTGGGGACAGAAACTTTTTTGGGTGTGAGTCACTCACAGGTGGTCTGCAGCATGCTTTTGACATGTGGCCTCTCTGAGCCTTCCCGACAGCAGCAACTTTTCTCAGAGACTCCCAAGGTGTGCCACCATGGAGCCCGAACATTTCTTTCTTGTTCTGGCCAGTCACTTGTTCTTTGAGAGAAGATTAAATCACCAGCAATGAAACTATTCCATCAGGAGATTTATCTTCTAAAAATGGCTATCTGGAGAAAAATGGCAGAGTTAATACATGATCAAAGAAATATTTTCCCCACAGCCACTGAAAATTCTCCACAAAAGCAATAAAAGAGCAGAAAATTACATCAGGGCTGTAGCTAACAAAGTCAAGTGCCAAAGGTAAACCTCAAAGGGTATCGTCCAAATAAAGCACAATTGGAATGAAAGAAAATGCAAGAAGACTTTGGCAGCCTATTGACAACTGCACGGATGCTTAGTCCATTGCTGGGTGCTAGGAGGCAGGTGGGGGTGATGCTGGAGTCCCCTACGGATTCCCCTTGGCTTGGAGGAGGAGGGCTGGATGCCTGGTTTTAGCAAAGACAGGAAATTCCCTGGAGTCCTTTTCTTCATGGTGGATTGCCACAGCTGGAGGGCAAATTTGTCCACCAAATAGTGCCGGAAATAAAAAGGGCTCCTCAGCCAAGCAAGGCTGATTTTTTCTTTTAAACCAAAGGAACAGGGTCAGGTGCCATGGCTCATGCCTGTAATCCCAGCACTTTGGGAAGCCGAGGTGAGAGGATTGCCTGAACCCAGGGTTTGAGACCAACCTGGGCAACTTGGTGTGATCTTGCCTCTACAATAAATAAAAAAATTAACCAGACATGGTGACACACACCTGTAATTCCAGCTACTTGGGAGGCTGAGGCAGAAGGATCACTTGAGCCCAGCAGGTTGAGGTTGCAGTGGCAATGAGTGTGCCACTGCACTCCAGTCTGGGTGACAGAGTGAGACTCTGACTCAAACAAACAAACACCCCAAAGGAACATTGGGAGAGAACAATACCAACCAATGCCCTCATCATTGCATGAGGAAAGCTGTGGAATCGCCCCTGGGCTCATCTGGTACTAACAGCCCAGAGAACTCTTGCAGACAGCCCTCAGCGGCAGAGGATGGAGTGAGGATGAGGAGGGAGGAGGGCTTCCCCCGCAGAGCCCTAACTCTTGAGCTGAGCAGACCTGCAGCAGCAGCCAGTACCCATCCGCCTCCTTGGAAGCCTCTCAAATCCAGGGACACACAGGTCTTCTCTGGAAACATCATTGAAGATGTATGTTTCTGAGCCTGACCCACAAGAGGCTCTTTTCAATAGTGATGCCCTAGGAATAAGTGTTGTTTTTTTTCTTTTAAAACATGCACAAGATGCGCCACCAACCACGCCTGGGAAAACACTTGATCATTTATTTATTAAAATACGCAAAACAGAGGAAAAAGTGAAATATCTGAAGAGTGCCGGAGTCCAGCTCCAGCAGGTCAGGGTTTCCCGAAGGAGAAACGGAGTAGGCAATGAAAAGAGAAAGCTTGGACACCCGACTCTGTTGGTGGACAGATGCCAAGGCCGTTTATTGTCAGTTAGCAGTGAGTTTTTATATTATTCATATAAGGAAAAGGACAAAGAAAATTCCTACAACAAGATGTAACCAATAACTTAATCAATATCCTTGACTGAGATAAAAAAACAGAACAAGTAGTTCATGTGTGGTGCTCTTTAAGGAGCCACTCTGACATGCATTCTTTCACGGACAGATGCTTTCTTAGGAGCGTCACTGTTTTGTGATTTTCAAGGCAGGCTATTCTCGTTTATCATCTATGACTTTCAAGTTGCTGGTTATCTCTAGAAGCCCCTGAGGTGCTCCATGACGATAACCGGTTTCAAGAAGCCCACAATTTCTCAGTAAATGAATCATATGATAAGTTTTAAAAGAATGTTACACACTAGACATGTTAATTTCCTCAGTTTACAAAACTTAATCTAATTGTGTCTGTGAATGTTTCATACATCCAATTTACTTCAACTTAAACTGTAAAAACAAGTTTATAAATTATTCCTACAAAGATTACTACAGTTTAATGATTATTGAATAACATATACTTAAATAAGCCTTAAGTTACTCTACAATACTAATTCTATATAGCAGGAACAACATAATATAGAAATGCTTATTTTTTTTGTGTTAGAGGCTCAAATAAGTATGGTTAATTAGTTGTAACTGTATCCTAATACACAAGCCACAATACAAATTATAGTTACAATGGCAAAATAACATTCTGGGAACTCTAATTAATTGTTATTTAAAAAGTGACCCTACCAAGCAATTATCTATCCACGCCTGGTGTTCAAGATTATGCTCATGACTCTGATGAGATTAAGGAGTTCTCTATGGGCGTCAGAAAGAACGCTTCCTGTTCTTATTGTGAGTTTTTAAGCCATAACACTAGATAAAGTGACAGTGAGGCCTAGCACTAGGAGGTTAGAGGCATAGCCAGATAGGGGAATGATAGAAATAACCTTTTCTCGTAAAATACTGTTTGGCTTCTATGCATGGGGTAATTAATGACGTGAATTGAAGTTTTGTTTTTCGCCTTCAGACTGTACAGAATTTTCCAGCTGCATTAATAACAAAAATAGAAGAAGTAAGAGTTTCAGCTACCCAGCCTTGCTTTGCGGCCTGGGGTCTTCAACCCCCTGGACTTTGTCAGCAGGCAGGCCTCTATGGCTGGCTCCCAACAGAATAGGACTCGCAATCACAGAAGATGAAACTGGAAATTTAGAGCAAATGGCCACTTGTGAATCTAGAATCTAGAAAATAAACAACCACAACATATTAGCAGGTACATTGTAAAAGATGAGTAGAAATTCATTTACTTTATTGTATTGTATTTTATTTATTTTTTGAGTCAGGATCTCACTTAGTCACCCAGATTAGAGAGCAGTGGCACAGCTCACTGCAGCCTCTACCTCCTGGGCTCAGGCGATCCTTCTGCCTCAACCTCCCAAGAAGCTGGGACTACAGGTGCATGCCACTATGCCCAGCTAATCTTTTTTTTATATTTCTTGTAGAGATGAAGTCTCACTATGTTGCCCAGGCTGGTCTTGAACTCCTGAGCTCAAGCCATCTTCCCACCTCCAGCTCCCAAAGTGCTGGGATTACAGGCACGAGCTATCATGCCCAGCCAGAAATTTATTATTTAGGAAGCAAAGCACTGTATGTGAGCATGCATGCGTGTGCACACACACATACACACACACATGTGTGCACACATGCATACACACACACACACATGAATTGATGAAACCATGAGTTTAATAATACTTCATCAATGTGTAGACACTATGTTGGAAGCTTTATAGTCACTAACTCATTCAACTGTCATCACACTAACTCATTCAGTTGTCATCACCCTAACTCATCTATTTTATTATATTATTATTATTATTATTTGAGTTGAAATTTCACTCTGTCACCCAGGCTGAAGTGGAATGGCATGCTCACAGCCACCACAGCTTCAACCTGCTGGGCTCAGGTGATCCTTCTACCTCAGCCTTCTAAGTAGCTGGAATCACAGGTGTTTGCCACTACACCCAGCTAATTTTTTGATTTATTGTACAGACAAGGTCTAGCCAAGTTGCCCAGCCTGGTCTCGAACCCTGAAGTCAGGAAATCCTCTTACCTCAGCCTCCCAAAATGCTGGGATTACAGGCCTGAACTACCGCACCTGGCCTCACAGTAACTCATCTAATTGTCATCGCACACTGGGAGGAAAAGTTTTTGGTTACCTCAGTACAATAGGAGCAGAATAGAGACTCAAAGAAGTGAGATTGTCCAAGACCACAAAGCTAGTAAGCGCTGGGGCCAGAATTCCGACCAGACTCAGGCATGTGTTGTCCTCATCAACGCACCGTTCTTTGTACAGCACTGCATTTGAAAGAGATCAATTAGAGAGTCTAACAACTCTGACCAAGAAGAGAAGATGCAATATTAAGAATGACAAATTTATTTATTCATTCCTTCAGAGTAATCTATGTATTGCAAGTCAACTATGTGCCATGGTGGGCACTTTCAGCAGTGAAGGTGAGGGAGAAATTCTCTGCCTTTATGAGTCTTACATTTTTAGTTGGAGAAGCAAAAAACAAACAACACATATATTTACAGTAAACATATGTTCTAAAGAAAAATAAAGTAGAGCGAAGGGATTGGATGGAGATGGGCAAGAGAAGGCTATTTTAAATTGGGTCCTCAGCTATGGAGGGAGAGAACAAATGCAGTGATGGGAGGGCCAAACAAAAATCTTGGAAGGAAGTGCGTTCCAGACAATGGGAACACGCTAAGAGGCGGGGAGTCTGGGGTGATCTTGGTGTTTCAAGCAATGGCAAGGAATCCAGTGAGGCTGGAGCAAAGGGCAAGAGGAATAACACTATCGCAGGGTACAATGGCTTACACCTGTAATCCCAGCACTTTGGGAGGCTGAGGTGGGAGGATCTCATGAGTCCAGGATTTCAAGACCAGCCTGGGCAACATGTCAAGACCCCATCTCTACAAAATAAATATGTAAATAAATAATTTTAGAAAATACAAAATGATTTTAGCTAGGTGGCTTTATTTACACTACTCTTCCAAAACATTTTACATTTCATGGTGGTGGGCATCATAATACAGGACTGTGATGACTCACATGAACAAGCCATGCTCATTACAAAGGAGTGCTAGAGAAAATATCCGAGAATATATGTAGCAGTGAAGAATATACGTACATCCGAGAATATATGTACTAGGGTATTATAGTTCATGTGCACAGTGCCTCCAATGGACTTTTCAAAAAAATTCAAGTTAAATATTAACATGATTCTAGGATTCATTTATTTGGGCTCAAATATTAGTTGATTGCATGCCCGATGTTCCCTTGTAAGTCAGTTCATAATACATTTTCCCACAGCCATAGTGTTTATGTAGTAGTTTAATTTTCCAGAATGACCCTCAAGTCCTACTGAGCACCTGTGAGTTTAATTTTGGAGATAATAATAGTACAAACCATACTCGGAACGATGGCATTATTTCCATGAGAAAATTAATTCTGGTTTCCACTGACGTCTCTCCACACCCCAGTCCCCATAAAGCTCACCTGGTTCTGTTGCTTTATGGTTTCTCAGCAGCAGCAGTAACATATCTAGTTCTTGTGGCATCAAAGGGGAAGCCCTGAGCCGTGAAAGAGGGTCCTGGTGACCTCAGTGGTTATGGGGATCACATAGAGACCCCAGAAGCATCAGGCAGGGCACAGATGCCCACTGTGGGCAGAGATTTCCTTCTCGACAATGGAAGGAAGAAGAAAGTAAAGATGATGTGAAGAGGTGATTTTAGCACAGAAGAGAGGGTGCATCCAGGTGGAAGCAGAGTTCTGCCATCGACTCTAAGGGGCACCGTTCTCATTAGAAGGGTACTCTGCATAGAATTCAATGTCCCCGGAGTTGGACAACGTAGAGGTGAACTCCTAGTGAGTCACCTATATCTAGGTAAGAGATGTTTGTATATCAGGCATTTGTAATTTGAAAAGTGTGTTAGAAACTTCTGTTTATATGTTCCTGTAATCCCAGCACTTTGGGAGGCCTAGGTGAGAGGACTGCCTGAGCCCAGGGGTTTAAGACCAGTCTGGGCAATTTGGTGAGACCTCGTCTCTACAATAAATCAAAAAATTAGCCGAGCATGTTGGCGTGTGTCTGTGATTCCAGCTACTTGGAAGGCTGAGCTGGAAGGATCACCTGAGCCCAGCAGGTGGAGGCTGCGGTCGCTGTGAGCATACCACTGCACTCCAGCCTGGGCATAGAGTGACTCCTTCTCAAAAAAAAAGAAGAAAAGAAACTTCTGTTTATATGTAACAAACGTTTCCATATATTTATTTGTTTATTTTTTCTCTTTTAAACATTTTTTAATTATAAAATTGTGGGGTACAGTTAAGGGTTTGGTATACAAATGTGCATCGTTCAGGCACCCTTGTTAATAAGGGGTGTCTCCCTCCCCCAGACAGATCGTTAGTTCCACCTCCCTTCCCCTCCCTACCCCTACTCCCCCCCTGCAATGTTTCCATATATTTTAAAAATACCCAGCAATTTGGGAGGTTAAGGTGTGAAAATCACTTGAGCCCAGGAGTTCAAGACCAGCTGGGCAACATAGCAAAGCCCCATCTCTATTTTAGTGTAAATATAAAAAAATACAAAAAGTACATTATACCTGAAGATTCAGTAAAATTATTTGACTTTATACTTTCTCATAGACCAAGTTCTGTGACCGAAAGTGATGTTTTCTCTCTGGAACTGCCCTTTGGATCCTCATGCTGGTCGCATTGTGTATGAACACCGAGAGAGGCAAGACAGAACACAATTAGGAAATGCGGAAATGACTGAAATAGTGTGAGTAAGAGATGTCGAGGGCCTGATTTAAGGCAGGTGAATTTGAACAACAATTAGGGAGTACAATTGGCCAACCTTGTGAAATTGATTTGAAGGCAGGGAGGGCCTTGTCGTAGGCTACTTCCTGGTCCCTGGTTGACTAAGTGGGTGACGGTGAACCCCGAGGAAGGAACAGTTTTGGGGAACAATGGCCAGTTCCCTTTTAGACACCATGAGTTTGGTGCACCCAGGGAATACCCATATGAGAAGATTCAGCAAGCCTGGAGCTCAGTGGGGAATCTAGATTTAGAGATAGTGACCAATGTCGCCAGCAGCCAGGTGACAACGAAGCCAGGAGAATGCAAGGGGCCAGCACTGAGAGTTTATAGAAGACAGTGGCTAGGAAAGAACCTTTTTAAAAAAAAAATTGTATTCTAGTTTTATTGGGTACAGTGAGGATTAACTACACAAGTAGGCGGCATGCAGGTGAAGTCTGGGCTTCTAACTAGCTTTCATGACCCCTGGTAGTGGGCCAGGTACACTTTGTGTTGTCACACACCCCCCACCTCTAGGACAGAATCTGGATTATCATCAGTCAGCATTAGTGATCAGATGAGGAGTAGTGCCCATGAGAGTTTGCGTTCTGAAAAAATCAGAAGATGTGTCATTGATTTGATTTACAAAGCACCTCAACCAATCTGTCTGCTCCTGGCTACTTAATACCACTCAGTGATGATTATGAGAAACACTTACAACGAACGTAAAATAGGTTGCTTCTTCCTCTTTTAAATACATTATTAAAATGTATTTTTATGTAGTAATCTGCAAGGAATTTAGCAGCATTTAAAACAAAATTAAATACTCTTTTGACCTTTTAGTAGAAACTCAAAAGTTATGAATATTTGCAGCCATAAAAAAGAATGAAGTAATGTCTTTTCAGCAACTTGGATAGGATTGGAGACTATCATCCTAAGTGAAATAATGCAGGAATGGAAAACCAAACACACTGCATGTTCTCACTTATGAGTAGGAGCTAAACTAAGAATCTGCAGAGCCAGGCTCGGTGGCTCAGCCTGTAATCCCACGCCTTTGGGAGGCTGAGGTGAGTGGATTGCCTGAGCCCGCGGGTTCGAGACCCGCCTGGGCAGCGAGACCTCATCTCTACAATAAATAAAAAAATCAGCTGGGCGTGGTAGTGCATGCCTGTAATTCTGGCTACTTGGAAGGCTGAGGCGGAAGGATCGCGGGAGCCCAGCAGGTCGAGGCTGCGGTGGCCGGGAGCGGCCACTGCACTCCAGTCTGGGCGACAGAGTGAGACTCCAACTCAAAAAAAAAAAAAGAATCTGCAGAAGCATATAGGATGCTATAATGGACAATGGAGACTCAGAAGGGGGAGGGAGGGAAGTGGTAGAGAGATGAAAAATCACCTATTGGGTACAATGTGTACAGGTCAGGGTGGTGGATACACATAAAACCCAGACTTCTTTGACACTATACAATGCATCCATGTTACCAAAACCACTTGCACTCCCTAAAGCTATTGAAATTTAAAAAGTCGTGAATATTTGTATTGACTTAAAAGTTTTAACTGCAAAACAATTAACTTATTTTGGCCAATTTCATATTGTCTCAGCCCTTCTAATAATGTTAAAGTTTTTATATTTTCAAAATTGTCAATAATGTCATAATCTTATAATCAGCAAAAACCAATACATCTTAACTTTTTTTTTTTTTTTGAGTTGGAGTCTCACTCTGTCGCTCAGGCTGGAGTGCAGTGGCACACTCACGGCCATCCCGGCGTCGACCTGCTGGGCTCAGAAGATCCATCTTAACGTCTTAAGAAAAGAAATTAGAAGCAAATATAAAAATAATAACAATAGTTGTGTGATGATGGAAATATCTGTGTAATATTGTTAAGTTAGATATTTTTAAATTTCAAAAATTAAATAGTTCAAAAATTTTATTTTTCATATGTCATTATTTAGCTGCAGCCTGCAGTGAGGATATGTGATTACAAAGTCGTTTCTGTACATTTTGAGTGTGCCAGGATTTAAAATCCAACATCATGACTATTACATAACTCACTTATATGTCAAAAGCTACACTTATAAATAGAAGTGATTAATCTTTTCCCAACTTTATTTTCTAGTTTATATTTTTGACTAAAACTGAGTAACCACAAAGTCTCAGTATTTCATTAGTGACTGAAGACCTACTCAATTCTGTCGGAACATGTGCGGTTCTGTTTCGAACAAAGATGTCAATAGCACAGATTCAAGTTCTGAATCTTCCCACTGTAACAGCCGCTGACTGTCAGCATTTCAGGAACCACTGTTGCCAGGCGAAATGAAGGAGTGCAGCAAGGGGCAAATCATCCCTGAGCACCCGTTTCAGGCCTGTTCTCCTAGACTAAGTGGAGCCTCCTGACCAGTGGGTCACACTTTCACCTCGGGCTCTTCTCAAAGCAGCCTCTAGGGGGCAGGGCAATCACAAACCCTGGAGCGTTCCACAAGAGGATGCTCATGTAAACAGCCACCCAGGATTCTTCATTCTTTTCCTTAAAAATGTTATGTGATGTGCCTTTTAATTTTATTTCCAACTGATTTACTTTCATGATACATGGTGCGAAGCCTCAAAGTTTCAAAAGGATATATATATACATATATATATATATATATATATATATATATATATATTTTTTTTTTTTTTTTTTTTTTTTTTTTTTTGAGTCAGAGTCTCACTCTGTTGCCCAGGCTGGAGTGCAACGGCATGCTCATGGACACCGCAGCCTTGACCTACTGTGCTCAGGCGATCCTTCTACCTCAACCTTCCAAGTAGCTGGAACTGGTAGCATGTGCCACCATACCCCACTTTTTTTTTTAAATTCTAGAGACAAGGTCTTGCCATGTTGCTCAGGCTGGTCTCGAACCCCCAAGCTCAGGCAATCCTCTCACCTCCACCTCCCAAAGTGATGGGATTACAGGCTTGAGCCACTGCATCTGGCCGCAAAAGGATATTCTTATTCTCCAGAAAGAATCAATATTACCCTATTACCAATTACTTACACAGAGGGTCCCAAAAAAGGTACTCACATTTTAAGAAAGGAAGAAACTGTATTAAAATGGCAATACTCAATATATACCAATAACAAAAGATGACTACAAGTCATGTTTTACTTCTGCGATTACCAGAGGTGCTCAAAGTGGCTACCATTAGTATCCAGGTTTTGGCAAACTAAAAGTAATACGTAGATAACATCGCTTAAAATGTACATTTTTTGGCACCCCTGGTATATCCTTCTAGAGACAGTGTGTGTATGTGTGTGTGTGTGTACAACACCCTAGCTTCTACCTGTTTTTATATGAATGGTAATATCCATACACCCAATTCTATATATTGCTTTTTTTCACTTAATATTATCGTGCATGAAATTCAGTGTAAGAATGTTGACAGATTATTTTTTTGTTTATGGCTACAAATCATCCTAGTTTATGTGTGTACCATAATTTTATTTTTATAATTTTTTTGTTGTATTCATTACCTCGATTTTATTAATCATTTCACAATGTATACACATATCAAATCATTACATTGTACTCAATAAATATATATAGTTGTACACACACACACACATAGTGAATGACACAATTCTGTAAGCTTTATAATAAATGAAATAAAATTATAAAGTGGTAGTTATTTTAAAAATAAGGTGACAATTGGGAGTATAATATGTGCACAACAATGTTCTAATCACTCTTATGACACAGTATAAGAATTCTATGAAGTGAGTAGTGTACTATAATTTAAAGAACCTTCTACACGCATAACTTCATTTATGCGTAAATGTTGGGAGCCAACATCTATAGCTACATGGCTGAGGCCTGTAAAGGCCCATCTGGAAGATCGCCTCTGACATAGGATATCAGTTATACCTATAATATTGGCGTGTGATTAGTGACCAGTGTGCATACATGGCAGTAAAACTTATAAGTAAATCTCAATACACCTGATGGAAAGTGCATAGCAGAATTATTTTTCTCTGTCTTTCTAAGTTTTACTTCTTTCTAGATTTTTTTTAACTTCTATTTCCTGGTAGACTGGGTAGTAAGCTCTTGTTCCCGAAAGCTGTTTCCCCTAGGGCTAAGATTAGAAACTAAATTACCATGATAGTTTTGTCACCCTGCCCCTAGCCAGGCAGAACGTTTTCTTTTGTTTCGTTAATTACCGAAACTCTGTCTGCTTCAGCCCATGGCCGCCATCTTGGCAACCCTGCATTTCCTTGTTCAAGAGTGTGACAGCTACTATTTGATTTTTAGAGTAGACTTGTTAGGATAAAATATATACATATACACTCATAGCTGCGTAAATCTATGCTTGCTGTTTTGTTTCCTTTTGCTACATTATTCAAGTGTAATAGTTACTATACGATTTATAAAAGAATTAACGATAAGGTATTAGCTTAATAGGATATAGCATAGTATTAAAGTCCAATAACTAGATCATATAAAAATTAAAGTTTAGACATATGAAACATATGAATTATAGTAAAGTTTTATAGTTTAAGAATAAGTTTTAACTGAGTTATAAGGCATTACGTTAAATCGTAATAGGATAATAGTATAACTGACAGTTAAGTCATTTAACTAAACTTATAGATTATAGTATAGTGTTAAGTTGATAATATTAATTGTTAAAAATATTGGGAATCAGTGAACTTGGATTGAACCTAGAGTTAACTCAGGAAAGTTTTTTGTATTAATCAGGGTATAGAGCAAAGAGTATAATATGAATGATTCATTGAACATTATGGAAAACACTTTGAACGATTTGTATTGAAACTGTGCACCTGTGACCTTAATGTAAGCACGGCAGGCATCATGGAATTCGAATTGTCTGCTTGGAAATTGCAGATCTCGTGGTGGTCTTGTGATGCATGGTTTGTAAAGCATGGAACTTGTACGCCCCCAGTAAGTGATTATCACACTGCTGGAGGGTATAGAAAATGGTATATAAGTTGGAAGGAGTCCGAATAAAAGTTGGCTTCAATCCTGATCAGACTGTTCCCAGAAGAACTGCCTCCGAGTAGTCTCTTCTCGCTGTCCAGATTCTCTGGTGTGGGTCCTAACCCACCCTTGGTCAGTGCTGGTCACCGACACGTAAATACATCTAAGGGTTCAATTCCTAGTGTGGAATTGCTGGGTCAAAGGGTATATGTGCCTTTGCAATCTTGATATTGCCAAGTGTGCTGATCAAAGTTTTCCAGAGAAACAGAATCAAGAGGACACACACACACACACACACACCTCACTCAGTTGTAAGGGTTGACAGGGCTGAAGTCTGTAAGGCAGGCTGGCAGGTTGGCAACTCAGGAAAGAGTTGATGTAGTCTTGAGTGTGGAATTTGTAGGACTGTCCAGCAGGCTAGAAACTCAGGAAGGAAATCTGTGTTACTGTATGGAGGTGAATTCCTTCTACGCTGGGAAGTCTTCATTTTCATTCTTTTTTTTTTTGAGTTGGAGTCTCACTCTGTTGTCCAGACTGGAGTGCAGTGGCATGCTCCCAGTCACCGCAGCTTCGACCTGCTGGGCTCCGGCAATCCTTCGTTCTCAGCCTTTCAAGTAACCAGAACTACAGGCGTACACTATCACGCCTGGCTAATTTTTGATTTATTGTAGAGATGAGGTCTCGCCAAGTTGCTCGGGTGGGTCTCGAACCTGCGGGCTTAGGCAGTTCACTCGCCTCGGCCTCCCAAAGTGCTGGGATTACAGGCTGAGCCACAGAGCCTAGCCAGTTTTCATTTTTAATACCTTCAATTGATTGGATGAGGCCCTTCCTATTATTGTGGATAATGTGTTTTACTTAAAGTCAACTGCCGGTAGGTATTAATCATGTCTACAGAATATTTTCACAGCAACATCTAGACTAGCGTCTAACCAAGAAACTGCACACCACAGCCTAGACAAGTTGACACACACTATTACAAAGACTCACTAAAGGGCACTAATGCACATGTACCTATAACAAGAACTTTTGCCAAGGACTTTCCGAACTGCCATTTGTTTCATGAATCATAAGGACAGCTAGTGGGATGCACAGAACACTAGCCTGACACAAGTCTCCACTGATGACCTCATGTCAACTCCTGTGATAAACCCCCGTAACTAATGTTCTCTTTGTTTCAAAACAAATTACATGAACTTCTGCTTTTAAAAGCTTTCCCTTTGGGCTACCCCCTTGGGTCCCCTCCCACTGTGGGAGTTTTTCTGTCCTCTCAATAAATCCTGCTTTTTTTTTTTTTTTTTTTTTAAAGCTTTCCCTTTGCCTCAGCTTCTTTGGATAATACTAAGGTCCCCCAAACCCATGTATCTGAGACTGACAAATCCCCTGAGCACTCCAGAATACACTCATTGTCTTCAGAGAATCTCTCTGTTTGATGTTAGGTGGACAGGCCTAGCCCTAGTTGGTAGACCCCTGTGGTACATGTTATGAAGACAGGCAGAGTGAAATACAAATGCTGACTTAAACTGTTTCAGGCTTTTCCAATTCACACAGTCTCTGTGGCTTCTGGATACATTTGGGGTTTAGGGAAGACTCAAGGGGCCTCATGTGACAAGGGACTGAGGGACCTCTAATCCACATGAGCAGGGAGCAGTCCTTCTGGGCCCTCCCTGGTTCCTGCTCTGGGCCTGGTGTCCTCTGATTGCACCCAGCGATGTTGGGTTTTGTCCCACCACAGCTGACAACCCACCACTTGCTCACAGTTCTACAATCCTTGTCATCTCTGCATCCCAAGCCTCAGGGAGGCCACTGGTCATGTCAGTGCCTCTTGCCCCTTCTCAGGGCACACACCAGTGTCTGGCACCACATCACACTCTGCCCAGAAGTAAGGGATCAGTATTTCCAATTCATCTCCTGGCTTTCTCACTATAAGATACGACATGCTCTATTGCTGGAGGCACTTGGCTCCCTGGGATATACGAGGGGGGACCCCAAGAACAATCAGAATTATATTTTGGAGGGCAGGCTCCTTGTAGTACAGGCCTCCCAAGCTAGATAAGTATTCTGGGAACCCGTCAGCATCAGTATACCAGATAGTATTGTTGTGAGAAGCTGTGTTTGGCTCCAGTGAATTTTTTTAGAGATCCTTTCAACGCATTTGTCCATTTTATGATGGATGATTTATGAGAGCACCTGTCCACACCACATTGAGTGTTCAGCAATTTTTGACCAAAAACCTTGTGACCCCATGCTCTACTTTCCCTGTTCACCCCATCTCGCCCTGAGTGACTTTATTTTTTTGTTTCCCATATGAAAAAGTCCTCAAATGGAAATGTTTTGCTGATGGGGAAGAGGGAAAACAAAAAACAGCAGAAGCACTGAAAGGCATCAAAACTGACGAGTTAAAAAACTGTTTTGAGCAGTGGAAAAAGCATCTGGATAGGTGTACTGCATCAAATGGAGAGTACTTTGAAGGTGATTGAAGTTTAAATATGTGAGAATAAATATACAATTATTTATACATAAATTTAATGTTTTTTGGTCCCCCATCGAATGTGGTTGGGAAAGCACCTAGTCCCAGGTGCTTTCTAGGGTTCCCTCATATTTCTCTAGATGTGTCCATCACTTTTTCTCCTTTGGGAATTTGACCTGGAGCAGGCTGCTACAAGAGGTATGTCTTTAGTGTTATGATCTGAGTAACCAGAGACCTGGTAGAAAGAAGTTTATTTCTGAGTTTGAATCCAGGGAGCAGAGCCAGACTTGAAGTGTTCCTAAAATGGTTCTGCTCACCCTTCAGGCCTCGCAGTCCACTTTCATAGTCCAGAGTTGTTGGTACCTATGCATTAGCCACGTGATCAGCAGAGCATTGTACAAAACTTAAGTTACAGCTGCATTTTACATTTAGATAGTGACATTTAGTGTAAAGGAAGTTTGCAAGGCTTAAGACATCATGCATTGCAAAAGTTACGCAAATCACAAGACTGACTTACAATTACATAGACACTAAATAGTTCAAAGAAAGGGAGTAAATAAGGGATTTGCATCTTTGGGCACAGCCTACATACAGGGAAGTCAAGGATCCGCTGAAGTTTACTGGGAGTGCATAGAAGACAAGGGTACTCTCAGTGATGTGCTCAGCAATTTTAGTGGGTCCCTTCATCACTAATTCTCCCTATCCCTGGCTTGAGGGTGAAGTCAGCAAGCTCTGAATCTTGATATATTAATTGAAACTTAAAAAATATAGAAAATCAGGCTGGGCATAGTGGCTCATGCCTGAAATCCCAGCACTCTGGGAAACTAAGGCAGGAAGATCGTTTGAGCCCAGTAGCTTGATACTAGCCTGGGCAACACAGCGAGACCTCAGTCCCTACAAAAAAATAAACACAAAAACATTAGTTGGGTGTGGTGGCACCTGTCAGTAGTCCCAGCTACGTGAGAGACTGAGGTGGGAGTATCACCTGAACCTAGGAGGAGAGGTTGAGGCGAGCTGTGATAGTACCACGGCACTCCCGCCTGGGTGACAGAGCAAGACCCCAACTCAAAAAAATAAAAATAAAGAATGTAGAAAACTATCTCCTAAAAACATTTATCTTGGTAATGTCTTGCCAGGGATTAAAAAAAAAATTACTTTGGTTAATAAAAACTCAACATTTGGATCTTTTTTCTAGGAAAAAGTTGGTTATAAGGGTCCAGTAGGAGGTAATTTGTTGGAGCTAGTTTCTCCAGTAAGCAGTGCCCTTCCTGGAAGTGGCTTATTCCTAGGGAATGGAGAGGAGGTAGGGTGTGGAATGTCACACCCACCCTCTTGGCCGTTGATGTCCATCTTAGAGGTTTTCCCTACAGGTGTCTCTTCAGACACAGAAGTTGGGGCTGGCTCTTAGTGGCTTTACACACCTGATTCTGCAAGCACTGTCCTTCCCGGTATGTGGAGAGCATTGTGTTAGGTGTCCTTGGAGGATGGTTGCCAGTGGGATTTATGGAGATTCTGAATGTGAGGCAACTTCCGAACTGTTTGAAATTAACAAGATAAGTCAACACTATATCTTCTTACTATTTCTGTTTTATAAACAGATCCTTTCTTATTTTCATTTAGATAGGCCAGGGCTTCTTGATCTCAGCACTGTTGATAGTTTAGGCTGGGTGATTCTTTGTTGTGGGAACTGTCTTTGTGCCTTGTAAAATGCTGAGGAGTATCCCTGGACTCTACCCACTAGATGTTAACGACACTCCCTTCTGGTTGAGACAACCAAAAATATCTCCAGACATTGCCAAATGTCCGCTGGGCGGCAAATTGCCCCTGTTGAGAAATGCTAATTTAGGCCTTGGTCTTATTTTGATGTTGTTGCAATGCTTTAACTGTGTGCTTTTTAACAATGTGGAAATATCTTAATTATTTCTGTTTAAAGTAGTGAAACTCACCATAAAATATTAGTAACTGGTCTTAATATCTTGGTAGTTTCATGTGTGTCTAGCTTTTATTTTTTTCTATCCTTACCCATAAAAATATTTAATTTTTTTTTTTTTTTTTACAAAAATGGTATTCTCCATTTTGTTTTGGATTCTGCTTTTATGTTTAACATACATTGTGGACATCTTTCCATGTCAATATAGATTTACGTCATCATCTTAAATGTATAGTATTCTGTTGTATGACTTGTTCATAATTTTATCCATTATTGTTTTAAGTAGCCATTTCTTTTCTTTATTGAGGTGTATATATATATATATGTACATATATATGTACATATATATATTTTTTTTTTTTTTTTTTGAGAAAGGATTTATTGAGTGGACAGAAAAGCTCCCACAGTGGGAAGGAACCTGAAGGGGTTGCCCTGTGTATATTTTACATGCAGAAAATGCACAGATCGTATGCTGACAGTCTGATACGTTTTCACAAATGTATATGCCCAAGGTACCATCACCCAAATCAAGATATAGACATTTGTGTCACCCAGAAGATTCCCTTGTGCCTCTTTCTAGTCAGTCGCATTTTGTGCCTCTCATTCAAAGAGGAAACTGCTATTTTGATGTTTTGCTCTTTGTATGATAGAACGGTAAAGCACATATTCCTTGCGTCTTTTTTTTTTAACCCAAATGTCTTTAGGATTTCTGCACGTTTTGTCTAGTTTGTTGCTTCTTATGGCTAACTAGTATACTTTTGTTTGTTATGTGTTTATTTATTAGCAGTTTTTTTTTTTTTTTTTTTTTTTGAGTTGGAGTCTCACTCTGTCGCCCAGACTGGAGTGCAGTGGCCGCTCCCGGCCACCGCAACCTCGACCTGCTGGGCTCCGGCAATCCTTCTGCCTCAGCCTTCCAAGTAGCTGGAACTACAGGCGCGCACTACCACGCCCAGCTAATTTTTGATTTATTGTAGAGATGAAGTCTCGCCAAGTTGCCCAGGCGGGTCTTGAACCTGTGGGCTCAGGCAATTCACTCACCTCAGCCTCCCAAAGTTGAGGGATTACAGGCTGAGCCACCGAGCCCAGCTTATTAGCAGTTTTATTAAGGTGTAGTTGATTGAATTGTATTCTTTTGTATACAAGTATCACAATTTGTTAATCCATTCTCCTATGGTGGACATTTTGATTATTTCTATTTTGGGGTTATTTTGAATAAAACTGCTGTGAGCATTTCTATACGTGTGTGTGTGTGTGTATGTGTGTGTGTGTGTGTGTGTGCGTGTGTGTGTGCACGTGCACACATGTGCGCGCACACATATTTTTCCATTTCTCTTGACTGTATGTCTAGAAGTAGATGTTTTGGTTGTAGAGTACTTGCATGTTTAATTTTATTAGCAATTTTAGAAATTTTCCAGAGTAGGGGTGCTATTATATAGTCTGTATATAGTCTGTATCATTTAATGTCTTTAATATGTTTAATTTTAGTCATCCTAGTGGGTGTGAATTCATTGTTTTAAGTTTACATTTTATTTTATTTTATTTTATTTTATTTTTTGAGTCAGGATCTTACTCTCTCACACAGGCTAGAGTTCAGTGGCACGATCATGACTCACTGCAGCCTTGAACTCCTGAACTTAAGTGATCCTTCTGCCTCAGTCTCCCTAGTAGCTTGGACTACATGTCCAGGCCACCACACTCAACTAATTCTTAAATTTTTCTGTAGAGTGAAATCTTGCTACATTGCCTAGGCTGGTCTTGAACTCACAGATTCAAAAAATCCTCCTGCCTTGGCCTCCTAAAGTGCTGGGATTACAGGCATGAGCCACTGCACCTTGCCTAAATTTATATTTTATTGGTGGCTTATATAGTTAAACAGCTTTTAACATGATTGTTGATCTTTGTCATATCTTCTTTTTATTTGTATCTAGATCTCCTTATTTATTTATTTATTGTCAAACATTTAAAAATGCGATTTTGTTAAGTGTAGGCATAATTATCAATTATCTTTTGATATGTGTCTTTCTAATTCTTGGCTGTTATAAACTGTGTGTGTGTGTGTGTGTGTGTGTGTGTGTGTGTGTGTTAAAGTTGGTGTCTCACTTTGTTGCCCAGGCTGGAGTGCAGTGGCATGCTCACAGCCACTGTAGCTTCGACCTGCTGGGCTCAGGCAATCTTTCCTCCTCCGCCTTCCAAGTGGCTGGAACTACAGGCGCACACTACAACGCCCGGCTTATTTTTTTGATTTATTGTAGAGACAAGGTCTCACCATGTTGCCCAGGCTCGTCTCAAACCTGTGGACTCAGGAATCCTCTCACCTCCATCTCCCAAACTCTTGGGATTACAGGCATGAGCCACCACGCCCGGCTTTGTTTTTTCTAAACTCCTGGTTCATCGGCTTTCTTGCATTTATTCTATTTCCTTGGGGAAAATTCCAGATAAGCAATTACTAGGACAAAGAGTATGCATATTTTTACAAGTGTGTACCAACTGAATATGAATTTCCTTTTCCCTACACTCTCACCTAACTGGATACTTTCATTCTTTTTCATCTTTGCCATTCTAATAGCCTGCTATGCTGTTTCATTGTTTTGATTTGCATTTAAACATGCTGTTTCATATTTGATTTGAACTTTAAACACTTTTATATTTTCACAACTTGTCTTATTTGTGAATTGTCTATTCATATCCTTTGACTTTTTTTTTTTTAAGAGATTGGATCTTACTATGTTACTCAAGCTGGTCTTGAACTCCTGGCCTTAAACAATCCTCCCATTTGGCATCCCAAAATGCTGGGATTATAGGCATGAGCTACCACACTCGGCCAGACTATTTTTTAATATTGAGATATTTTTCTTAACTTGTGAGGTATATGTGAATTTATCCAAAGAATATCAACTTTATAATGTATTCTGAATGTTTTTCAGAATTTATTTTTTATATACAGAAATATTTAGTTTTAAAAATCAGATTTATCAATATTTTTCTTATCGTTTTTGTCTTTTTTCTGGTCCTGTTTGGGAAGACTTTTCCCATTCCAAGATTATAAACATTTTCAACTATATTTTTCTCTATCTCCATTTTCGTGTTAAATTTTTAAAAATTATTTTATTCTCCTTTAAATTTATTCTTCACTTCTGCAATGGTTTATTTTTATTCTGCAGCTTTTCGAGTTCTTCCAGCTCATATTTTATCTATCATCTAATTTAATTTTTACTTTTTTTTATTTTTGAGTTGAGGGTCTCACTCTGTTGCCCAGGCTGGAATGCAGTGGCATGATCATGGCTCACTGCAGCCTCAAACTCCTGAGTTCAAGAGATTCTCCAGCCTCAGCCTCCCAAGTAGCATCTTTTTACTACTTAAGGCATGAGCCACCATGGCTGGCTAATTTATTGTAGTGATGAGGTCTGGCTATGCTGACTAGACTGGTCTTGAATTCCTGGGCTTAAGCAATCCTTCCACCTCAGTGTCCCAAAGTGCTGGGTTATAGGTGTGAGTCACCTCACCAGACCATATGTATCTTTTTGTCTGTCTGTGTGTCTGTCTATCTGTCTCTCTGTCTGTCTATCCCTCTTCCCTGAGTTTTTAGTTTCTGCTTTGTTGTGTAGCAGCAACTTCTTGTCTAAGTTTTAAAAATTCATACTGATATGTTTGGTCACAAATTTCAACTGCATTATGGGAATAATTTTCTGATGGGTGTGCTTCATCTATTATTAGGTTTTGCTCATCTTTTCCACAGTTTTTTCTTTTATTATCTTTGTATCAATGCAGTGCTAGGTTTTAATTTTGTGATTCATTCAGCCTAATGGTTGTTAGTAGTACTTCTGGGGTTTGGGGGAAGCAGTATTATTGTAGGAAAACAGAGAGGCCATGACACTGAGGCTATCTTAGGAAGCAGAATTTTTTTAGTGCCGGTGCGACTTAGCGGGCTAATATGCCAAGGCTGAGCAACTTGGAGAAAGAGGAGAGGGGTTTTATACCTTAGTTTAGGTAAGGGAGGAGATCGGGTTGTATGACTATACATTTTCCTTTGGAATTTGCAAGGTTGTACTCAGCAAAACCAGATTTTCAAAGAACAAATGGTTTCCAGGATATGCATAACAAGCAGGGGTTATAAACTGATAACTTCACAAAGAGACGATTTGGGTTAAGGTTGTGAATTAGTTACTGTCTTGCATTTTCGGGAAAACACCATGTGGCTATTTAGTTTTCTCAAGCAAACCCTGTCTAGCAGGTCTTTGGAGCTTGCAGATTGATCTTTACTTCTAACTGTTTTTAGCCCCTCTCTGCCACATTCCCCCCTTTGATACTTCATGAATTAAGACTTAATTAATTAATGCTTCATGGGTTAAGACACTTCATGGGTTAAGAGCATCATCTTTAATTTAGTGCATTAACATTATGTGGGCTGCAGTTTTTCATTTAACAACTGTTTCCACAAACTTGGAAATGGAGTTCATAATTATTGGGACTATGCAAGGGAGGATAAGACAGGATCCCAGTGCTCCTGCACCTTCCTGAATGACATTCCTTAGAGCTAATGGAGGGTGCACCTCCCCCTATTGCCCATGCATTCCCAGTGGGTAGCTTCGGGGGATCCTTGACTTCCCTGTAGGTAGTGTCCAATTTACTGGAATATCAAATCCCTACCTTCTTTCCCTCAAATCAGTTATAGCTTTTGTAATTACAAGTTTTGTGACTTTTATAATTCTTGCCCAATGCATGGTGTCGTAGGCCTTGTAAATTTCCTTCACTCTAGGCAAGCTTGATTGCCACTATGAGATACCTCTGATACCTGGCAACAGGAAGTCTGTTTCTGAAAAGACAAAGTTGGCAACGTTAATTTTACCTAAAATATACATTTCTTCAAAAACATAGCTCCTACTTTTTCATTATTATGTTAAGGTTTAGGGACAAGATAAAAAAAAAAATGGCATTTGGCTCTTGGTCTGTCTTTTTAGTACTTAAATTCCTCCAGACCCAAGAACATGTTTTTAAACCAATTGCCAATTTTTATGCCATGCCATTTTTGTACTGGGACATGGGCAAACTTTTTAATCTAAGAAAGAACAGAAATGCTAGTGAGGCCTTTTTCCAATATGCTCAATTCATCAATCCTATAGCAAATAAAGTCAGTTCTATAGCAAATAAAATGGCAAACAGTATAGCACTTGGCAAATACAAAGGCTGACAAAGTGAAACAATGGCTTATCAGTCAGGTCTGCTGAATCCTTAAGCTTCTGCTGTGCATAGATCAGTCAGCCTCTGGTGTGTGGCTGAAGCAAGGCCGATGTACCGTCAGGTTTCAGCCATGCGTAGACCAGCCAGACCCGGAGTGGCTAGAGCAGGGCTTGAGGAATCCGTTTTGGGTTTTCCATTGGCCTCGGTGACTTTCCAGAGGGTCAGCTTAAGGGGAGCCAACAAATCTGTGGTTCACTCCCAGTCCTGGGAGGCAGGCTTAATTCTGCTGTAATGGATCCAGGGAACTATTTCGGCTACTTTGACTGCAGTTGGGGTAGACAAAAGGACAGCAAATGGGCCCCTCCAGATGGGCTTTAGAGGCTGTATATTCCTTTTTTTTTTTTTTAACCCATACTGTAGCAGGAAAAATCAAGAGATCGTGACACCGAGACTATTATAGGAAGTGGCACTTTATTACGCTGGCCATCCCAATGGGCCCAGGGGTCTAATGCATCCAAACCGAGCGACCCAGAACAGGAGAAGTGGGGTCTTATACCCTTGTTTAGGTAAGGGAGGGGGTCGTGTTGAGTGATTACATACTTCCTTTGGAATTTTACGAGGTTGTACTCAGCAAAATTAGATTTTTTAAAGAACAAATGGTTTCCAGGACCTGCAGGATTGTTAACCGTCAACTTCAGAAGGGGAGTTTTAGATAAGACTCTTTTCCATTTCCATGAAATGGCCAGTCTCTGGGCCATTTGGTGTTTCTTAAACAAAACCTGCCCAGCGCCTGGTGGGTCTTTAAAATTGCAACTTGCCTTTCAAAAGGAAATACCTTTAACTGCTAGCAACCCCTCCCTCCTGCCGCTGGGAGTTATTCCAGGTGATTGCCATGAGGCCAACTGCTGATTCCGAACCAGCTACATGTGTTTCCATGTTTATTCACTCAATCATAGAAATATATCTGAGCATTTGCCGCATCCTGCCACAATACCATATCATCTGGCTTAAAAGAATGGGCATCAGTAGTTAAACTAACTGGTAACTGTTCTCTGACTTGACAATGGATGGTATTTAGGGCTGAACCTAAGGCTTACGTTTGTTGTTTTAGATTAAGATTTCCTAACTCCTTTAAGTCTGCCTGTATGCCCTTAACAAGAGGGGGTGGCTGTCCATAAAGAATTTCAAAAGGTGAGAAACCTGTTTGTTTGGTGGGGCTGGACCTTACCCTTAGAAGGACTATTGGCAGAAGCTAGATCCAGACTAAATGAGTTTCTTGGCATAACTTACTTAGTTGTGATTTTAAGGTCTGGTTCATTTGCTCCACCTTTTCTGAACTTTGTGGCTTATAGGCTGTATGGAGCTTCCATTTGATTTGCAGTTCTTTAGTCATTCATTGCACTACCTTGGCTACAAATGCCGGTCCATTGTCCACACAATGAGTTTTGCTCTCTGAGCTGAAGTTCCTACCAGCAGGGGTTTTGCCTCGACTGTTGAGTTTAAAGTTACCACAGAATAGCCCACAAAGAGCTTCCCCTCTTGTATGAAACTGCTCCTGTCCGTGAAGTGTTCGACCTCAGGGTTCCCGTGGGGCTGTCTGTTAAATCTGGATGGCTAGAGAACACTTCATTTATGATTTTAATGCAATCATGGTCTGACTGTCCTGTCTCTATGGGTAGTAAGGTGGCTGGATTTAGGGTCTTTACCATCTCTAGGCGAATGCATGGGTTTTCACAGAGCATTCCCTGATATCTGACCATTTGGGCGTTGGTTAGCCAATATTGCCTCTTGTATTTCATTAACTGTATTACCGCATGAGGCACCCTGATTGTTAGGTGTTGTCCCACAGTTAGTTTGTCCGCTTCTGTTATCAGAAGTGCTGTGGCTGCCAGGGCTCATAAACTAGGTGGTCAGCCCTGGGCCACAGAATCTAGCTGTTTGGATAAATATGCCACAGGTCTATGTCATAACCCTAGCATTTGAGTTAAGACTCCTACTGCAGTGCCAACACGTTCATGCACGTATACAAAGAAAGGTTTAGTCACATCTGGGAGTCCCAGACCAGGTGCATTGTGAGGGCCTGTTTAATTTTTTCCAAGGCCTGTTGCTGAGTCTTTTCCCATAGCAGAGGCTCCCATTCACACCCCTTTGTGGCTTCATAGAGGGTTTTGCCATGATGGAGAAGTTAGGCATCCAAATTCTACAGAACCCTGCAGCCCCCCAAAACTTCTGAATTTGACACTGGGTGGTTGGAACTGGTATTGAACACACTGCTTGTTTTCTTAATGGGCCATTGCTACAAACTAATTCTTGTTAGGTTATTATTATTTGCCGTTCAACTTTTCATTTTGAACTTTTGAATGTACAGATTTAAATGCTTCCAGTTAGTTCCCTGGAGGGGTGAGATCCGTCAGGGAAGCCCAGAGGTTCCTGAGACTAGAAGCTACCCACAAATGTAACAACCTGGGTAATAGAATGTACTAGTATAGGAATAGGACCATCCTTAGGGTCCCTTTCTCTTTTCTTGCAGCTGTTGGTTGGGTCCTTCCTCTCTTCAATTTTTAGCAGCACCTGTTCCCCTGGGATGTCTGGGTTTTCCAAGGTCCAGGAAGTTCCTAGGGAAATAAGCTTATGAACTGTGACTAAAATTTGTCCCAAATGGACAACATATTTCTTTTTGAGCACCTATGTCTGTGGCCCCATTTCCTTTAGAAGTGTAGGAAAAAGGCCTACCATTAAACAATTTCAGTTTTAATGAATCCCATTTCAGGGACTGACTTGGATCTTGAGCGATGCAATACCAAATACCTATGTTCAGTTTACTTGCATCTCCAAAGGATTCCTAGTGATTATTATGCTAAACCACAAATTGAAAGATTGTAATGCCCTAGTCCTACATCTGATGGAGTTTTTTTTTTTTTTTTTTGGATTTGCCAAGGGGTGGGGTAGGCTGCCACTTGGCTTGCAGTAGAATATAATTTTTTTAATGTTTGAACACCTTCTAAAACCTACCTATGGGAAATTTATCTATGTCTAGCTTGTGCTATCTACCCTGCCTCAATTATTTATCCTTTAGAGATTTTTCGATCCCATAATCATATGTGATGCTGAGGGTGAAGGTCTGTTTTCTGTAGCTTCTTCAGAGCTGACAGTGGGCATAGTCCTGCCTAACCAGAGATTGAAACTCTCTCCCTGTCTGACTTGAGGCATCCAGATATGTTTCAGCAGTGGCATTGTTTGCAGGCACTGACTGGAATCTTTGCATGACCATTATGTGGGCATGAAATTGTTGGATTCTGGCTTAATAAAAGGAATCAATGAAGGAAACCCCTCTTTCAAGAAGTAGAACGATTAAGTGAAGCAAGGCATACATTTTGACAATTTTAGGTGTACCTTTTGTACAAAAGCTACAAGGCCTGAAGTTATCAGCATAACTTAAATGATAAACTTTAATTTCTGTGGCTTTATTACAAGTATCAGCTTTTGGAGTTTTTAATGTATTTCTGGACTATAGTGGTAGCCTGACAGATTGTTTTAGACTATAATTTGAACCAGGCACTCAAGTGAATTTTATATAAAACTTGAAGAGTTGTCTGAAAATGTTTGGAGACTTGCATCCAGAAAAGACTTTATTATGTCTAGATTGTTTATAGAATTTCTTTTATATATATTTTTTTCATAAACTTTCCACATACCATTTTTGGCATGCTTATACCATTTTTTGACATGTTTGAACCTTCTATTTTTGTTCTATACTTTTTTTTTAACTTTCAGATAATTATTTACTTTATTATAGGACAGAAATTTACCATGCAAGATATTTTCTTAGATAAATTTGTTCTCTTATATTCCTTTTTTTCTGACCAAACCACACTTGTGTATTACCAATTGTTATATCTTTGCTTTTTGTTTTTCTTTTTTATCCTTTTATAGATAACCTTTTACAGTCATAATTTGAATTAACCTTTTAGTAGCTTTTTATTAGAAGTTAGGTGAAACATTTAACTTTTGGAACACCTTTAACTCTCACTAGAGAACAGGTGTCAAGAGAAAGAGGTTCAGTATGAGCACAAGGGCTAAAAACTTAGCCTCTGTATTAATCAACAAACTAATCTGGATCCCAGCCACATTCATACAGACCCAAGGATTCTCTGGGGTGATGGCAAACAGAGTGCTGGACTAGGCTGTGGCCCCTTCAGTCAATGGCCACCATCACCGAGCTAGGTGTTTCCCCCTACCTTCAGGAGAGGCTGCATTGGCTCTTTCAGTGACCTTTTAGTCTGCATGTTGGACAAGGTCCTAGGGGCTTAGGCCATCGAGAACAATCGGGCTTCAAGTGCCCAGATTGACCACATTCATTGTAACTGATACCATTCTCCTTAGCAGGCCTATTCTTTTCAGGTCTCTTCTGGGTGCCTGGAGCTTTGCCATTAGTGGCAACTGCCAAGAGGTTTGTTTACTTTTTGTCTTGCTGGTGCTCATCCTGGAGTCCTTCTTTTTTTTTTTTTTCCTTAATGTCTCAGTTTCTAAGAACTTCGGATGCTTTCTGTAATTGGGAGTTTGGTATTCATAGTCCTGAGTTAAACCTCTGGAGTTGGGTATTTAATATTCCATAAGATATAATCTTGTTTGCAAAATAGTGAAATAAATTTTTTAAATGCCTCTACATACAGAACTTTTGATCATTTTTCTTTATGTCTACAAGGTGAATTTTATTGCCAGATGGTATTAAAGTAAAGTCTTGCTTCTTTCCAAACCTCATTATCTGGTAACTTGTAGTGAGTTCAAATTTGATTTTAAATTTTAAACTGCATAATTTTAATTTGTTTCAGTTACTTAAAATCTGTCCCATTGGGGTGTCTGAGGGTACAGAGTATTATACATTTTCTTGTTCACGTTTCTTGAAAACCCAGAATTTCTTTTTGAATGCTTGTAATTTATTCCTCAAAGGAGAATTCTAAAACAAATAAATAACTAAATAAAGCCATAAATAGCAATGCCAGGTATCCCTGGGACACTGATGGCTTCTTCCAAGCTGAGTGTCCTCAGCTCTCCTTGAAGCTTTTTTTCTGCTCCAGGATTTTCCAGTGATGCCTACAAAATGGCCTGGTACAAAACCCTTTTAGAGTGAACAGACCATGTAGATGTAAAATGATCTGTTCCTACTTATTTCTAATTATGAACAGGCAAAATTGCTAAAAACCCTTATGAATTACTAAATAGTAGTCTTAGTTGTAAGATGTGGACAATTAAATGAGAGTGATCAGGTCTCACTCTATGCACCACAGAGTGTACCTAGTATTTTACCTGTCCCTTAGGAGAAGTACTGAGCTTAGCAAGGTGACTTAATCAGGTGGGAATGGCCAGTTCCCATGCCTTATTATGTACTGCAAAGTATTCAGCATTTAAAGTTTTACCAGTCTTGTAAGAGGTGTGCTAGTCAGGCATAGCCAAAACAAAAAACAAACAAAACCCCCCCCACAAAAACAAAAAACAAACAAAAAAACAAACAGTAGTGTTATCTAGCACTACAATTTAAAGTAGGGAGTTTTAGCATACATTACACGCCTCTAAGAGACTTCCCAACAGTTTTACAGGGACAAGCAGTTGATTACGATCTTAAGCAAGGCCTAAACCTTTAGAAACAGACTCATTTTCAACTAACCTGGCTTTTAGCATTTGAAAACAAGAACAGTCTATTCAGTCCCTTAGTTGCCAGAGAAAGATTATAAAATTATTTTCTCCAAGGTTCACGTCAACTTGCGCTGAGTTAACAAAAGGCTAAGTAGCATAGAAGAGAGATTTCTATGTTTCTTTACAGGTGGATTAGAATGAACTCCTTCAGAATTCATGAAGGAGAATGCAGGCTAAGGAAGAGAGAGGGTGTGGTCCCGGGAAAGAATTCATGATAACCAGTAGCATTTCATATACACAGCAGGCAACTTTTGCACATTCTTGACAACAAAAGACAGGAATTTTAACAGGGTTTAACAGGTCGCAGGGTTGGGAGAAGCACTACATAAATAAAAGGAGACAGCAACACTTAAGAAAACATAAAATGACATAAAGAAACATGCACTAATCAAGTTTTTAAAATATGACATGTCCCATTAAACAAAGCATAGTAACTCAGCCAGCTATTTAGCAGATTCAAAGACAACAGACACACACAAATAAGGGAGCGAGGGGTATGGAAACATCTGTTTCATCCTCCTCTAGCCATACTCCTCGCAGAGATATTTCAGATACCTCTTAGCAATTGGCAGGTTGGTACAAACCCCCAACCCAGACCAACTTTATGCATGACCCTTATGCAATCACATAATGCATTCTCCAACCCTCTGCCCTAATCCTAGGAGTCAACGGGTTCATTTTCAGACAAGTGTTACCTTCCACTTTCTTTCAGTTCTTTCCTTTGGGCTGGAGATTACTAGAGGACTCCGGGAGGTGATCAAGCTCCCCTTCTGTCATCCATTGGCGGGTCTATGCAAAGGCCCTTGGTCCTACCCTTTCTGTCAGGTGGTCATCCTGTCCTTTCCATCGGGTGGTTGTCCTCATGTCAGTTCCTCACCTCCTGGGTCCCTGTTGTGCTTTTGTGGTCCGAGCCTCAGTGCACAGGGAGGGGCCTCCCTCCTGTGGATCAAAAGGTCCGTTGTGTGCCAGGTGAGAATACCTCTCCCATCACCCCAGAGGTTGTACCCTGATGACAAAGGAGGAAGAACACACCATCTCTGAACTCTCCCTTTCCTGGCCAACGCACCAAGAAATGTTGCAAGAAAACAGAGAGGCTGTGACATCGAGGCTATCTTAGGAAGTAGTAGTTTATTAGCACTGGAGTGACTCAGCAAGCTAATGCTCCAAGGCTGAGCAACTTGGAGAAAGAGGAAAGGGGTTTTATACCTTAGTTTAGGTAAGGGAGGGGATCGGGTTGTGTGACTATACATTTTCCTTTGGAATTTGCAAGGTTGTACTTAGCAAAACCAGATTTTCAAAGAACAAATGTTCCCCAGGATATGTGTAACAAACAGGGGTTGTAAACCGAAAACTTCACAAAGAGAGGATTTGGGTTAAGGTTGTGAATTGGTTACTGTCTGGCATTTCCAGGAGAGCACCTTGTGGCTCTTTAGTTTTCTCAAGCAAACCCTGTCTAGCAGGTCTTTGGAGCTTGCAGATTGATCTTTGCTTTGAACTGTTTTTAGTCCCTCTCTGCCACAGTATATCATCTGAAAGAAATATTTTTTTTTGTCATTGTCTTTTCAATATTTTTAGCACTTAATTCTTTTTCATCATATTGTTTGGCTAAAACATTTCTGAAAGTATTATTGGTGATAATTTTCTTTGTTTTCTTGTTGCCCACTATAAAAAGAATGTCTTGGAATTTCACCATTAAACGCATTGTCTTGCATTAAATGTACTGTTAGTTTCATGTCTAACCTTAGTCTAATTCAGGGATGGCGAATACCTGGCCTGTTTTCCAGTTCTCTCCTCCCACACCTGTGACAGTGACACTAAATCCATCACGGCACTTGCTCCTGTTGAGCCCGATAGGAATGTATATGTGAGACAAAATCTGTCTGTTATCCTTATTCTAAATAATAAGGTATTTGCATTTCATCTGAAATTGGGTAGGTCACGTGACTGAGACCAGATTCAAGCTTCAAGAAGTAAAAACAGAAAGCAGACTATTAGAGCTAATCTCAGCCTACGTTTTCTTCTTCAGCAGCATAGCAGTGGCATCCATGAAGGTGGACGATCACCCAGGGAAGTGATTTTTATAAAAAGCAAAATCAGTGTTAAAGCCTAAGAGAAAACAAATAAGCCTGAGTTGTGCCAATAGGAAAGCCATTGTTTATCCCTAGCCAATATTGAGGTCTCTATACCCAAAGGTTCTTAAACCCCCCATCCCCCAAGCCTCTGTTTCCGCTGTCCAGTTTCACACGGCCAGTTCTGCTCTCTGACAGTCCTGGACATCTGACCTCTGACTTGCCTGTGCACAGACTCCTCGTCACCCAGCAACTTTGACTGCCAATCCTGAGGCCAGCTGATGACCCATTGTCGTCATCAGTGTTATTCTTGGCACAGTACCAAAGTGGATCCAGCAAGAAACGAACCTCAGAAGAGGTAACCTATTTGCTATTTTCTTTCTATACCAGTCTATGCTGACTGGGGGTTAGGAACAAATTCATTGTTTTTTAAAAAATATTTTATTTTGGTAAATGCATGTTGGCTACTGTAATATGGGTCTAGAAATGAATTATGAAGCTATATAATCTCTAACCCTGTAATTTCCATGTAAGATGACTATTTTAGTGCAACACATAAACTCATGGATCCTCTCTCTCTCTACCAACTCTGATATATCTCTTTTTTCTTTTTTTAAGTCAGGGTTTTGTTCTGTTACCCAGGCTTGGAGTGCAGCTACATGATCATGATCACAGCTCACTGCAGCCTCAACTTTCTGGGTTCAGGCAATCTTTTCACCTCAGCTTCCTGAGTAGCTGGGATGACACACGTGTATCATCATAACTGTATCTTTACAGTTAATCTTTTGATTTTCTGTAGAGTTGAGGTCTTGCTATATTGCCCAGGCTAGTCTCAAACTCCTGAACTTAAGTGACTCTCCCTCCTCAGTCTCCCAAAGTGCTGGGATTACAGGCATGAGCCACTGCACCCGGCCTCTGATATCTTATTAAAGGCAACAGCATAATGTTTTGTGCCTCAATCAAAAAATTTCCTTGAGAAAATAATTTTTTAGTTTGCTTTTCCTGGTCAAATATGAAAAAATAATGCTTTAGACCTACCTCTTTTACCTCAAACTATAGGTATACTTAAAAGTTCTCAATTTCATTACCAAGAAAGAGTGAGAAAGAAATTGGAGTATTTGATGTATTTTGCCATGCAATGTAATTGTATTATATGTTATTCAGGAGTGTTGTTCAACTGTTTTTGGAGGTTAATAAGTAAAGTCCTAGGCCAGGCGTGGTGGTTCAGGCCTGCAATCCCAGCACTTTGGGAGGCCAAGGCAGGAGACTCATTTGAGGCCAGGAGTTCGAGATCAGTTTGGGCAATATAGTGAGACCTCATCTCTACAAAAAAAAAAAAACAACATTAGCCAGGAGTGGTGGCACATACTTGCAGTCCCAGCTAATTAGGGGGCTAAGGTGGGAATATCGCCTGAGCCTGGGAAGTCGAGGCTGTGGCAAGCTGTGATCCTGCTGCTGCACTCCAGCCTGGGTAACAGAGTGAGACTCCAAATCAATAAATAAGACCCAAAATTATTCTACATTTAAGCTTTCCTAATGAGGGCAAAATGTTTGTAATAATAATCCATTCCCTCTGCTACAGCTTAATAAGGATTGTTTAGTTATTAGGAATGTTGGGGCTGGGCATAGCGGCTCACGCTTGTAATTTCAGCACTTTGGGAGGCTGAGGTAGGAGAATCACTTCAGTCCAGGAGTTGGAGACCAGCCTGGGCAACGTAGCGAGACCTCACCTCTACAGAAAATCAAAACATTAGCCAAGCATGGTGACACGCACCTAGTAGTTCCAGCTACTCTGGAGGCTGAGGTAGAAGGATCCCCTGAGCCCAGGAGGTCAAGCCTGCAGTGAGCTGTGATCATGCCACTGCACTCCAGCCTGGGCAACAGAGTGAGACCCTGCCTCAAAAACAAAAAACAAAAAACAAAAAACATTGACTTGAGTTACAATGTTATGACTGGAGTGTGAGAAATAAAATAACAACATTTAACAACATGGTGCCATGTATGTTCTTATCCTACATGTCATATGCTGATTGAGAATGACATCTTCCCTTAAGTGTCTGTAGTGGGTACCTTTCAATCAAGTGCCAGTATTCAGGGATATTATAAAATTCAGTATATTAATAGCTCTCAGAAAACATGAAGCATGAGACACATGCTGAAATGGATAGATGATGCCACAACTCCTCTAATTCTTTTGGAAAGTCAGTTTATGAATTGTATTCCTTAGAATTGAACACATCCTTTCTGGTAGCATGCTATGACTCACGTAACTGTGGATGTGTGATGGCTTGGGATACCTCCAAGGAATCGCTGTCAACAGCAAAGAGCTGATCTAGATCCCATTGGGGTGGGGAGTTATCTCTCCTCTGGAGCCCAGAGCCTAGGTTTATGGTTTCTTCTACTTCCGCTACTTTTAAAGCAGTTTACTTTCTCTGATCCTGTTCACTGCAGTGGAGCAGAGTCAGGTCAGGAGCAGAACTACTCATTATGTTACTGCAAGGAAATTCGGGGTATGAGCTCAGTGGTTGAGGTAAATTACAGGTATAGTATCTCAGCACTCAGTTATAACAGTAGCTCTGAGCACAAGAGAGTCTTTCTGGCATTTTCATTACCAGTCCAAATTCAATTTCTAGATTATTTTGATTTTGTTACCCAGTTTGAAATCTCTCCCAGACTCCTAGATTCCTGGAGACTTGGGCCTTTTGAATTTTGGGTCCCAGGTCTTACTTTTCAGGATGGTCCAAGAGGTGTGAGTCAAAAGAATGGTAATTGGTGAGGTAGCCATAATGTTGATGAAAAAATTCTCTCTTTCTCCCCTTTCCCCTCTCCTTCCTTTCTCTTCTTCCCTCCTCCTTCCTTCCTCCTCCTCCTCCCTCTCATTGCCATCTTCTTTCATTCACAACACTGAATTGTTGAATACATGCTAGAACTGGAACCCAGAAGACTTGAGTTGGGGTCCTAGGCTTGCCATTTACTAGCAATTTTAATGGAAACATTTCCTTAAGTCTCTGAGCTTCAGTTTTCTCATTAATAAAATAGAGGAGCTCTTTGCCTTTCTTACTTCACAAGGTTGTTGTGATGATTAAATAACACAATGAAGTTGACAGTCATGTGTAGTTTGATGTTCCACTACGGAGAATGATTGCACTAAAGAAAGACAACTCTAAGCCAGGGGAGGGTAATCCCAGCATTTTGGGAGCCCAAAGAGAGAGGATTGCTTGAGACCAGGATTTGAGACCAGTCTGGACAACATAGCGAGACCCCATCTCGAAAAACAATTAAAAGATTAGCCAGGGGTGGTGGTGCATGCCTGTAGTCCCAGCTACTCTGGAGGCTGAGGCGGGAGGAGTGCTTGATTGAGCTCAGCAGTTGGAGGACTGCAGGGAGCTATGATTGTGGCACTGCACTACTGCCTGGGTGACAGAGCCAGACCCTGTCTCTAAACAAATTGAAAAATAAAACAATAATAAAATAAGAAGACAGTTCTGTAGAAGATGGGAAATTGGTTAAGAAATGAAACACTGCCTGGAGGCAGATGAATTAAATATGATAAAGTTTTCTAAAACTGAGTGAGCATGAGAATTAGTGGGTCAGAAACAAAAAGTATTTTTATAAGAAGGCCATAAGTGTAAGATTTTCAGATAAAGTACATATCTTTAATGGACATTGTAGACTCAGAAAGAGGAGGAGGGACAAAAAAATCACCTATGGGGAACAATGTGCACAGCTAGGGGTGGTGGGTACATATAAAACCCAGACTTCTTTGCTGCTATGCAACCCAACCATGAAACCAAAAGCTATTTGTACCACCTAAAGCTATTGAAATAAAGATAAATGCAAATTAGCCGGGCGTGGTGGCGTGTACCTGTAGTGTCAGCTACTTGGAAGGCTGAGGCAGAAGGATCACCTGAGCCCAGCAGGTCGAGGGTGTGGTGGCTGTGAGCATGCCACTGCACTCCATCCTGGGCAACAGTGAGACTCCGACTCAAAAAAAAAAAAGATATATACATACATGCATACATACATATATACATATGGCATAGCACACAGGACATCCTTCTACTAAAATAATTATTCATTGTTTATCTGAAACTCAAATGTGATTGGGGTCCTTGTGTATCTACTCGCACGAGCTGGCAAGGTGACACTTGGGACTACCTGCTTCTGAGACGACTGGCTGGATCCTGAGTGAGGCCCGCCAGAAAACCAGGGAAGGGAGGGAAGTGGGCTGCCTACCTGGACAGCAGGATTCCAGTTGCTCCGTGGTCTCCTCCTAGAATATGGAATCCTGCCTCACCGTCTGCTCTTGACATTTTACTCTCAGGATTTTATACATCGTAAATGTAAACATCCCAAGCAGGAGTAGAAACTTCAGGTAAGTATTCATTGTTTACACTTGACTGTAGCTGGATGACCTAAAAATAAGTTTTTCAGAGTCAGCAAAGAGATCAGTAGGCCCTGGTCTCTGTGGAAGGGGAGAGTGGTGGCCTGACTGTCGGTCTCAGAGCGGGAATGAGGTAGGATGCTTTTTGACTACTTCCCAGACTTGTCTTGGATCTGACATGTGTTCTTTTCTTTTTTTCTTTCTTTCTTTTTTTTTAGAAACAGAGTTTTTGTCAGACTAGAGTACAGTGGCATGTTCATGGCTCACTGCAGCCTAAAATTCCTGGGCTCGGGTGATCTTCCAGCTTCTGAATTGTGTAGCTGGGACTACAGGCATGCATCAGCACACCTGGCTTTTTTTTTTTTTGTAGAGACTAGGTCTTGCTATGTCACCCAGACTGATCTTGAACTCCTGGCCTCAAGTGATCCTCTTGCCTCAGCCTGCCTTCCAAAGGGCTGGCATTACAGATCTGAGTCACCATGCCTGGTGACATGTTTTCAGTTACAGCAAAGTCCAGCTAGGTGGGTTGTCTGTGTACTTTGTCACTGTTCAGGTGAAAGGGAAGTATCAGGAATGGTCCTGGGGGAACAGTCACATTAGCATTATAGTACAAACCGGTAGATTGTGACTGAGGATAGAAAAACAGCTTTACTTTTCTTGTTGCTGCAATTCAGGGTTGGAGATAGAACTTTCTATAATAATGGGAATGTTCTGCACTGTCCATTAGAGTAGCCACAAGTCATATGTGGCTACTGAACACTGGAAATGTTGCTAGAGCAACTGAAGAATTGAAATTTTAATTTTATTTCATCTTGATTAAAATTTAAATAGTTGCGTGTGTCCCATGGCTAACATATTGGATATGTGCTTTAAGTACCAGGGTCAGTCCTTACCAGAATCTCTCACTGGCTGGCCGTTTATGGGCTGCATAGACATATTTAGTTTGCACAGCTCAAAAAACAAAGAAATCTGATTTAGTGGCCAACACTTAATAACCAGGAGATTTTAAAAGAAAACTTGAATTTCTGGCTTCTTTTGAAAATAACAGGATATCTGGCAACACTAGGCCAACTGTACTTGAAGGCATCAATTCATTTAAACTTCTCAGTAGTTACTTTGCTTTTGTTTTGTTTTATACTCTGCCTGTTTTGCCCACTTACTTTATCTGCTTGGTTGCCATAAGCATTGGTTTGGAAAAAAAAAGTTTAGTTTCACCTTCATGAAAAAGATTAAATTTCTGACTTTGCCTTAGGAATTTGGATCTTACGAGGTGCCTTATATAAACATCAGTTAGAAGGTGCCTCTCTTAGACTGACTAAAAAAGAGTCAAAGTGCAGGAAATCAGAGGCTTCAAACTCGGTCAGAGCAGGAGTGCATGCTGGGTCCACCACATTCTAAGTGAACAACTGTGGGCAAGCCCCTTTACCTCTCAGAAACTGTTTCTCCATCTGTAACAGGAAGCCAGTAATGGTACCCACCTTGACTTACTGTTATGAGGCTGTAATGAAATGAGGTGTCTAAAGCACTTACAATCCATGCTCAGTAATATAATTCAGAAAGTAACATATTTTCATTAGATTTTTTTTTTTTAGTTGGAGTCTCACTTCCGTCGCCCTGACTGGAGTGCCGTGGCACACTCATGGCCACCCCAGCATTGGGGTGCTGGACTCCGGCCATCCTTCTGTCTTCTGAGTATGTGCTACTGCACCCAGTTAGTTTTTTTGTTTTTTGTTAATAAATAAAAAATAAATCGCCGCAAGCTATCAGGAGGCAAAAAATTAAAGGTTGTTTTCAGATGTTTTTTGGTTAATCTCACTGGTAGTAATCTAACAAGCTAAGCATACAAAAAAAAAAAAAAACCCTGCATTTTGAGCCTGTAAAGACAACAGGCTCATTCACACTTTGCTCCTCGTTTAGTGGCATTCTTAATTTGGAATTGGAAAGGAACCAGAAATGAAAATAGAAATCAAATTCAGACGGCGCATAACATCATCAAAAACCCTTACAAATAGGGCAGTGAATGCACGTGTGAGTACAACAAAGGGAATTTGGAAGGAGAAAGTGAAAGGGATCTTTCTGAAAGATACTATGTGAGGAAAGCAAGAGGAAAGATGTACCAATAGAAGTGCAGGGGAAAATGGCAAAAAACAAAGGATTGCAAAAGTCTAATGTCAATAAGCAGAAGACTGTCTGTTATAACCTGTGTTTAAGTCCTCAGAAGAAGTGGCAGCCAGCAGAGTTTGTCAGACTTTAAATGTTACTGATTTTTGGAAAATGACAGGAACTCCAATTTAAATACCTATAGTCCACTTAGGATATTTGGTTATAAGAAAAATGTCTAGAAACCAAATATGTGCATATGTGCTAAATGCAGGGAGGTGGGAACAAGTAGTTAGGACTTTGGTCTCAAAGAGTTATCAACAAGTTGGGGTGGGCTAGGCTAGAACAGAAGCTTATATGTGGGAGACAATGACTGGCTAATTTGGAGGGGGTTTATATAGTCTTTATTAAATGTTTTTGAATTGGGGTCTCACTCTGTCGCCTTGGCTGGAGTGCAGTGGCACAATCACAGCTCTCAGAAGCTCCTGGACTCAGACAATCCTTCCTCCTCAGACTCATGAGTAGCTGGGACTATAGCCTGGCTTATTTAAAAAAAATTTGGGGCCAGGCTCAGTGGCTCAGCCTGTAATCCCAGCACTTTGGGAGGCCAGGGCGAGAGAATTGCCTGAGCCCATGGTTTCCATACCCACCTGTGCAATTTGGCGAGACCTCATCTCTACAATAAATCAAAAAATTAGTCGGGTATGGTAGTGCATGCCTGTAGTTCCGGCTACTTGGAAGGCCGAGCAGAAGAATTGCTGGAGCCCAGCAGGTCGAGGTTGTGGTGGCCAGGAGTATGCCACTGCACTCCAGTCTGGGTGACAGAGTGATACTCCAACTAAAAAAAAAAATTTTTTTTTTGTAGAGATGACGTCTCACTATGTTTCCCAGGCTGGACTCGAACTCCCAGGCTCAAGCGATCCTCTTGCCTTGGCCTCCTAAAGTGCTGGGATTACAGGGGTGAGCCACGGCGCCCAGCTCCAGTCTTTATTTTTTTGATCTAGTTTCTTTCATTTTGAAATAAGTTTTGAAAGATGAATAGACAAATAAGAGTTTACCAGGGGAATGAAGGAATAAAGAGCATGTTGAAAGATTCAGAGACTTAAAATAGTGAAAGAAGATGGGGAGAATTTTATTCTCCAGAATATGGGGCATAGAGAGGGTTGGTGGTATGGCTTATATTAGTAGCAGAGCTGTGTATGAGGATTTTTGAACATGAAGGAGAAACTGAACACGATGGTGAAATTGTGGTGTGCGATCTAATCTCTCCTCTGTGCTGCCCCAGCCTCTGGTAATCTTACTAGGTTTAAGATGTACTTCATGTTTAGGAATTATTTGTGGATACCAGTCCTGAGACCACAGAACAAGTGGCAAGAGAGTAGGCAGAAAGAACCTCCAAGACCACCGCTGATTATATGCCATTTTTGTGCATATTTTTAAGCAATACCTGTTTGGGACGGAGTGGTACCTTTGTGCAAAAAGAGGCACTGCTGGCCCATGGCAGGGGGTGTGACTTTGAGGGTGGAGTGCTGGTAGATTGCAGGCTGTGCACTACAGAAGGCCTTTCAGTTAGGAAGGCTGTGCAAGTCAATGTGGCTGCTCCAACCACAAGGAAGTATGCGTGGAAATTCACATGACACACGGGGGAAGGTTTTTGACTGTCACAGGCCAGGGAAATAGGATTTAGGCCAAGATCACCTAATCCCTAAAAGATTTGGGGATTATATTACATGTGTGTGTATATATTGTGTTCAGAAAACTCTGAGCAAATCGGGATTTTTGGAAACTATATTTTTATTTTTATTTTTGAAAACTGACAGAGGGCTCTATAGCTATTTAACATGCTCATACCAACAACATGGGATTATATATTGTACATTTAAAAAAATTTTATAGAGGTTCATTTTTAGTGTAAAGATTATTGGCCCACTTCAGACTGGAAGCACAAAACCAATCCCTCACATGAGTACTTTGAGAAATAATGTGGTAGATACCAAGAAATCTGATACTGATTAAGTGAAAAAGTTAAATTCTCTGCCTTGGTAATATTTTGTGGGTTTTTCCCTGAATAATTCAGTTGATGTATTTTTTTCTCCCTTGGGACATTAGGGAAGTGCTATGTTTTATATATGTTATGTTTTACTCCCCACGTAAAATAAAATTCCATATGGAAGAAAGGGAGGGTACTAGTTATGGAGAGCCAGATAAGAGTTCAGATTCTGATTCTGAGGCTGTGAGGTTGCAGTACCCACAGATGTACTGTTTGTACACCCTGAATATCTGGCTACCAGGAAGACATACATGCTAAGTGGGGCCCATTTTTCAGAAAGCTAGTTGTGAGGTCAAGACTTCTTTTTTTTTTTTTTGAGTTGGAGTTTCGCTCTGTCGCCCAGACTGGAGTGCAGTGGCCACTCCCGGCCACCGCAGCCTCGACCTGGTGGGCTCCGGCGATCCTTCTGCCTCGATCTTCCAAGTAGCTGGAATTACAGGCATGCGCTACCACGCCCGGCTAATTTTTTGATTTATTGTAGAGATGAGGTCTCGTCAAATTGCCCAGGCGGGTCTCGAACCCGTGGGCTCAGACATTCCACTCACCTCAGCCTCCCAAAAGCACGGGATTACAGGCTGAGGCACCGAGCCCGGCTTCTGTGAGTTATAGATCTTTAGTGTGGGTAAGGTTTAACATTAGTTTTGGTTCATCTTTTGTATAAAAGAAATAACTTTTAGGAAGTTATCATCATCATTGAGGCTTGATTTCAAGAATTTCAAGCACTAAATTTGTTTCTTATTATATAACAATATTTATATGCATAAATGGTATCAACTAATAATTGTGAAAACTATTTTTAAAGAGGTGTATTCATTTTCTAGGGTTGCCATGACAAATTACCACAAACTGGATGGTTTAAAACAGAAGTTTATCCTCTCATAGTTCTGCAGGCCAGAAGTCCGAATTCAAGATGTCTGCAGGGTGGTTCCCTTTGATGGCTATGAGGGAATATCAATTCCATGCCTCTCTCCTATCCCCTGGTGGCTGCTGGCACTCCTTGGCACTCCTTGGCTTGTGAATACATCACTCCAATCTCCGTCTCTGTTTACACATTGCCTTCTCCTCTGTTATAAGGACACTTGCCATTGGATTTAGAGCTACCCTGAATTGTAGATTACGTCTCTAAAGAGTTTTTTTTTTTTTTTTTTAATTGG
>NW_007259927.1:375301-397041 GCF_000164805.1 Carlito syrichta
GGAGTCTCACTCTGTCACCCAGACTGGAGTGCAGTGGCCACTCCCGGTCACCGCAACCTCCACCTGTAGCTGGAACTACAGGCGCGCACTACCACACTCTGCTAGTTTTTTTTGGATTTATGGTAGAGATGAGGTCTCGCCAAGTTGCCCAGGCAGGTCTTGAACCCGCGGGGTCAGGCAATCCTCTCACCTCAGACTCCCAAAGCGCTGGGATTACAGGCTGAGCCACCGAGCCCGGCTGAGTTTTTTTCTTTTAATCTTTATTTTTTTCAAATTAGGTCATATCCACAGAGTCCAGGTGGATATATGTTTTGGGAGGCCATCATTCAACTTCCTATAAGAAGAGTCATCAGATGAGAGAGCAGGAAGAAACTTCTCATCTGATGTCTTGCAGTAACTGCATTGCTTATTTGTGTTAGCTTATGGTTTGCTCTTATTCAAATATTTGTCACTTACATGGTGCTTATTTTAGCCTAGGTAATCCTTCTTCATTCTGTATGTGTGTGATTTGGGTTGGTTTGATTCATACTAGGCAATTGTCTGAATCAGAAAAGCATAGTTACCATTTATACATTTTTTCTTTCTGAAAGATGAAAAATCTCAGAAGTGTGGCTGGGCAGTCTTTGAGTTTGAGCCTGAATCTTCTATTTATCAGGAACTTGTTTTAAATAGTCAATATCCTAGAGGCATCATTTTCCTCCTTATTAGTCTTTGCAGATTGATTGCCACTGAAGTATTAAAATCTTCACAGAGTCGACACATTTTCTTGGCACCCATTTCAGAATGACATATGATATCTAATGCACCTTGGATGAGAGAGGTTTCAGTAGGATATACATATATAAGCCATATCACCAACCTTCTCTGTGCTCCATATTCTGGAGAATAAAACATATATATGAGGGTTGCATAATGCTCATTGTCACACAGCTCAGTGCCCATGGGTTTTTAAATTAGAATTAAGTTGAGTACGGTGGCACATGACTCAGGAGGCTGAAGAGGGAGGATTGCTTGAGGGCAGAAATTCAAGACCAGCCCGTGCAACATTGTGAAACTCCATCTCTAATAAATAAATTAGAATTTTAAAAAGGTTATTGAATGAAATCATGTCCTTTGCAGCAACATGGATGGAGCTGGAGAATATTATCCTAAGTGAGCTAACCCAGAAACAGAAAACCAAACACTGCATGTTTGCACTTATATGTGGGAGCTAAATGACCACAAAGATAGAAATAACAAACACTGGGGACACCAATAAGGGGGAAAGGCAGGGCGGGGAGGTTAGGGTTCAGTAATTACCTATTGGGAACAATGTTCATTATCTGAGGAACGGGTTACCGGAAACCCAATCCCCACTGCCACACAATATGTCCACGTAACAAACATTCACTTGTAGCCCCTGATTCTAAAATTTAAAAATTAATAAAAAGTAAACAGTTCTTTTCCTGAAAAAGCAGTTGGCTACAAAAAAAAAAAAAAGCTCTTTCATGGAATTAAAGAATGATAGTGATGTAGTGATAAAAGGGACTGTAGCTTAATCCAGCTCATACACTTCATGGACAAGGAAACAGATGCACAGAGAGATGGACGTGTCCAAGATCACACAGCCAGGAAGGGCAAGAGGGCGTACTGGCATCTCCTGCTCGCTTCACTCACCTACAGGAACAAGCTATTGCTTACAGTTAAATTTGCAACCAATGTGAAAATTAAGAACATAAGTAGAAGCCCTGATGAAACAAAAACTAACTTAAACCAGGCATTCCTGTTTCCTCATGACACATCTAGAATGACAAACCTGGTCTTATCCTTTTTTTATTCACTTATTCCAAACCTGAAGTTAGCTTCTCACCCCCATTGCCATCACATTTTACATTTTTCTAATTAAAAATATTAGTCGAATAAATGAATTCCTTGCTTTGTGAACTTTATTTTGTCTTTCCTGCTGCCAATGTCTCCCAGTATTTTCTGCTGAATTTTTTTTTACTTTTCCTAGCTTCCTTCATCTCTTTATTTTCTCCCCCAAGATCAATCTAATTTTTAACTATTTTTTTCCTTCATGGCATGAGAAAAAGCGGGGAGGTCAGACTCTGGGAGGAAAACAGGAAGGTGGAAAGGAACAAAGGGACAGAAAGTGCAATATCTCCTTCTTAACTTTTTTTCCTCTTTTCGGGTGTTAATATTATTACGATGTTGAATATAAAATTATAGAAAGAAACTAAAACCTGGTCAACAAGAAAGTTGTTAGTAAATGGTTCTCAAAATTTGGTCTGTGTTAGAGTCTCCTCTGAACACTCGTAAAAATGTGGATGTTGGAGCCTCACACCAGACTTTTTCTTTTTTTAAAATTTATTTTAAAGATGTGGGGTACAATTCAGGGTTAGGTGTGCAGATGTTCATTATGCAGGTACCCTTGTTCACACCAGACTTTCTAAATCAAAACACATAGAAGCTGGACACGGGCAAGAGAAGAATGACCAAACTTCACAGGTGATCCTGATGCAAACTGAAATCTGCTCATTAATGCACTAAATTATATCATGACAAATTCATGCAAAGGAGTTCTTGGAGCCATTAAAAAGGGTAATGTGGTTCCATATGAGCTGACATTGACAAAAGTCTATATCGTGTGGAGTAAGGAAGGTCACATTTAAGAATAATGAGATTTCAAAGGTTTTAATTTCTTTTGAAATATGTATCATATATGCAATATATAATGCTATAA
This sequence comes from Carlito syrichta, assembly GCF_000164805.1. NCBI lineage: Eukaryota > Metazoa > Chordata > Mammalia > Primates > Tarsiidae > Carlito > Carlito syrichta. The sequence goes on from NW_007259927.1 coordinate 378,024, forward strand.
TGCATAGAATCATTATAGCATATTATGTAATATGTATGTCTATAAGTATAATATCTGAAAGAATATAGAGCCAGTGTTCTGCAACGGTATTAGAGACTTCCACTGTCTACTTAATATATTCATACTTTTGAATTTTTATTGTGAGCCATGCATAATTTTAGGGAAATGTTAAAATAAGGAACTGCCTGGGAGCTCCTATCCTTAAAAAACAATGTCAGGGAAGCTTCTGAGGAAGATTAAAGTAATTAATACTATTTAAATGTTTTACCACTGTAAAAAATGTTTTATTTACCTTTTTCCTGAGCTTCCTCTTTCCAGCCATTCTAAATTACAAATAAGTTCATGTTTAACTTGTCTTGTAAATTAACCTCTTTGTCTAGAACAGGGAAGAATACAAAATTCTGTGCCCATCTTTTTCATTGCAAAAGTTTTTCCTCCTAATGAGGTCAGTTGACCTGCTTTCACAACCAGAAGGAAATAAAGTGATCATCTTTCAAGCTAGGTATATTGTTTGGGTCACAGGCACTTGTGAAATGGATTTCGAGGTACTAACATTGTAACATTTTGGAACATGAGCAAATATTTTATTGGAGAGGAGGAAATAGGTTCTGTTTTCGTATGTGACATTAAATGCTAAAAAAAAAAGAAAGAAAGAAATGAAATTTCAAAGCAAATCAGTTTACAATTTCTCATACATGGGAGTATAGTTAATCATTTTGGGTTCCTGAGTAAAATGTTGGAAAAAAATTGATCTTCATACTTTCATTTGCAAGGTAAATAGTTTCCCAGACCTCCGATGAAGAGACAGAAAGTGCAGTGCCAGGCAAGGTGGCTCAAGCCTGTAATCCCAGCACTTTGGAAGGCCAAGGTGAGGGGATTGCCTGAGCCCATGGGTTCTGGTACAGCTTGGACAATTTGGCGAGACCTCATCTCTACAATAAATCAAAAAATTGACTGGACGTGGTAGCTCGTGCCTGTAGTTTTGACTGTTTGGAAGGCTGAGACGGAAGGCAGGTTGACGTCGGGTGGCCATGAGTGTGCCACTGCACTCCAGCCTGGGCAACGGAGTGCGACTCCAATTAAACAAAAAGTACAGAGGGGTAGTTAATGGATGATCCTATGTGCTGTTTCCTCCTGTTTTTCATCCCCCTTCTCCCATATGTATCAGACCCATAGGAGTAAATGTCTGTTCAAGATGGGTTATTATGGATAACTGGCAGTTTAGGTAGGTGAACATGGTTAATTTCTTCACGCCTTCACAGCACACTCAGTAAGCTCCACTCTCAGAATTAGCAGAGTTCTCAAGAAGTTCTCCTTATGGTATTGACTTAGTCTCTTTGGACTCTTTCACTTTGAATATTAAGCCAAAGTCAGGCTTGAGTATGTTGTTATTGGTTATTAGCATTATATTTTTTTCTAAACAACATTAAGGTCAATCATAAGAACATGGAAATGAAGAGATTCTGTAGAAGCTATGTGGCATTCTGGATAGTAAATGCTTGACCAATATGATATATACATCAATATATATTATATAACCTACATACGTAACATATATTATATACACATACTCCTTCTGCCTATAATATATGCCTATGTGTGTGCATATATATATCTATGCATTGAACACATTTATATACACATGTGTATTTACTTCATCTGTGCATAGTGCCACATTTGTTTCTTATGATGTTGAAGGAATTAGGGTATGAAAATTGATAAAATGTTACATTTATTGAGATCTGCTATGTTCTAGCATGTTGTCTCATATAACCATCATCATAACTACCTGTTTAAATATCATTTTCGAAAAGTTAAAAACATGATTCTTACTTCACTATGGAATGAACACAACAAATATTTATCAATTCATTAATGAGGGAATCAGCAGGGTGATAAAATAGTTCAGAGTATTTTGAGGAACTGGGTGTTTATAGGCATTTAAGAGAAATGTTAGAATAAGATTGTTCTATCGGCAATATAAAAATGTAACTGTTGAGACTTTTTCCATTCTACGGAACTAACCTTTAGCGCTCCCGGATCTACCTAAAATTGACATAAAACTCCACAGAATCTAAGTTCTTAATTTCCATATGAATTATACAAAAAGATCTATATTAAAGTCAACTGAAAGTTGCACCAGACAAGTAATCCATGAGTGGACTGGTTAAACAGTGCCACAGTATGACACTGAACACACATGCTGTCTTCTTGTCTTATATCCAAGTCTTAGATAATCTCTCTCTCTCTCTCACTGTCTCACTCTCTCTTTTTTTGAATTGGGGTCTCCCTCTGTTGCCCTCGCTTGGAATGCAGTGGCAGGATTACAGCTCATAGCAGCCTTGACTTCCTGGGCTCTGTTGATCCTTCTGTCTCAGTCTCTTGAATATCTGGGATTACAAGCAAGTGCCACCACACCAGGCTAAATTTTTTATTGTTTTTGTAAAGATGAGGTCTCACTGTGTTGCCCAGGCTTGTCTCAAACTCCTGAGCTTAAGTGATCCTCCTGCTTCAGCCTCCCAAAGTGCTGGGATTACAGGTGCCTGCCACTACGCCTGACTTTTTTTTTTTTCATGTTATAGATACAAGGTGTTTCTTTGTTACCTCCTCAGCTCTGTGAGCTCCTCTGCTCAAGCGATCCTCCCACCTTGGCCTCCCAAAGTGCTGGGATTACAGTCTTGAGCCACTGTGCCTGGCCTAGATAATATATCTTAACATGCCCTATTGCGTAAGTACTTTTATTATCCTCTTTAATTCAGTAGAGTTAAGGAAATAAATCAGATTTATTTTTTTTTAATTTATTTTTTATTTTTTTGATTTATTGTAGAGATGTGGTCTCGGCAAGTTGCCCAGGTTGGTCTCAATCCCCGGGTTCAGGCAGTCCTCTCACCTCAGCCTCCCAAAGTGCTGGGATTACAGGCTGAGCCATCTTGCCAGGTCAGAAAGTCTGCAGTTTTCTTTCTTTCTTTCTTTTTTTAAAATCAGATTTAAATATGCTAAGTTATATATACTTTAGAAGACAAAGATACCTGAAGACCTTGAGCAGGTCATCTCTATTCTTTTTTAAATGTAATCTTTATTATTTATGTATTTATTTTATTTTTTATTTTTTTTGAGTTGGAGTCTCACTCTGTCACCCAGGTTGGAGTGCAGTGGCACACTCATTGCCACCACAGCCTTGACCTGCTGGGCTCAAATGATCCTTCTGTCTCAGACTTCCAAGTAGCTGAAAATACAGGCTCACACTACCACACCCGGCTAATTATTTATTTATTTATTTATTGTAGAGACAAGGTCTCACCATGTTGCCTGTGGGGGGCCAGCCCCTGCAGAGAGATTTAGAGGGTCCCTGGAAGGTGTGGTGGCGTCGGTGATTATTCTGGAGAAAGAAAGAGAAAGAAAGAGAGAGACTGGGGGAGAAAGAAAGAAACTGGACTCTGTCTAGTGCAGAAGCCGATTCTGTGGGAGGGGTAGATATTAAAAGAAAGAAAGATGGAGGGATAGATATAAAGAGAAAGAAAGAGAAAGAAAGAAAGTGGACAACTGCTCAACAGATTGAGCAGAAGCCATTTATTGGAACTTACAGTGGGTATTTATCCCCAAATTTTACACAGACAATCTCACAAGTCTTTCACGTGAACACAAAACCAGGTGCAGGAGGGGCGTCCCCCATCTACCAGGTGTTTCCTCAGGCATGAGGTAGAACAATCCCAATTAAATCACATAACTTCTACATGAACACAAAGCCAGGTGAATGAGGGGCATCCCTCACCCACCAGGTGTTTCCTGGAGTAAGAGGAAGGGCAATCCCAATTAAATCACAAGACATTTACATGAACATAGAGCCAGGTGGATGAGGGGGGTCCCTCACCTACCAGGTGTTTCCCCAAGCATGAGGAATGAGGATCCCAAAACTATCTCACTATTCCTTGTGCTTGGTTAATATTTCTCAAAAGCAATACAACAATTCTAATATCATAATATTCTAATAATCAATGACTTTTAAAACTTATGCATGCACAACACCTAATGACCAACCTAAATCCCAATTCCTCTCTATTTTATGCTAATTCTACCTACACTATAGAAATTCTTAATTATAGCCCAAACCAATCCTAAAGAATGTGGCCCAGTCCAAAGTATGCGCTGGGCCCTCAGGAATGTGGCCCAGCCTAAAGTTTGTGTTGGGCCATTTCTGGTAACCTTAAATAATTATCTATATTATTAAGTTGAAACAGCACTTTACATGTATATGCTAATTCTACAAATATACTTTTAAATCTTATAAAGAAGCTTGTATCGTATATGAGGCTCCCAAATGTGACCTGAGTTTGAATTATGTTAAGTTTAAAGCCGACACTGCAGTCTGTGAGAAATGGGAACAATGTACTCCTAAAGTAAGCCATGCCTGTCGTACTCTCAGAACTTCATGCTTAGATCATCAAAGTCCCTGCTAGTGGGATGTGCCAAACAGCAAAGAAGGGAAGAGGGAATGGGCCTTCAGCTCCTGAACTCATCCTAGTAGTCTCAGGGTCCGCAGCCTGCCTGGATCCCTAACGCTCAGGTGGGCCTCCACGGCCAGCTCCCAACAGTTGCCCAGGCTGGTTTTGAACCCATAGGCTCAGGCAATCCCCTCACCTCAGCCTCCCAAAGTGCTGGGATTATAGGCTTGAGTCACTGCGCCCGGCCAGGTCATCTCTATTCTATGTACTTATCTATAAATTGAGAATAACTGTATTTTTTTTAGTTGGAATCTCACTCTGTCACCCAGGCTGGAGTGCAGTGGCATGCTCATGGCACCGCAGCCTTGACCTGCTGGGCTCAGGTGATCCTTTCACCTCAGTCTTCCAAGTAGCTGGAACTACAGGCACGCACCACCAAGTGTAGCTAATTTTTTGATTTATTGTAGAGATGAGGTCTTGCCAAGTTGTCCAGGCTGGTCTTGAACCCAGGGGCTCAGGCAATCCTTTCACCTTGGCATCCCAAAATGCTAGGATTATAGGTTTGAGCCTCTGTGCCTGATTGTGAGAGTAACTGTATTTCTATAGCTTCACATTTATTACCTGACTTTTTTCTTGTTTGACTGATTTTTAAAATTACAGGTTATGTCAAATTATTTTGGTTGGTAGACAGAACATTAATATAGAGTTACAGCAATAAAGATTTAACTTGGTATGTTAATACACATTTCTCTCTCTCTCTCTCTCTCTATATATATACATATATATCTCAAACTTTATTTATTAATCGTTAGTCTTTCCATTTCCCTAAGGCATTGGGTTATTTACCCCAGTTGATTATTGTATGTCTTGTACAAATGAGGCCACTATAAGTTAACTTTATATGTATATGCATACATAATCTATTTTAAATAGAGACGGGGTCTTGCAGTATTTCACAGGCTGGTCGCAAATTCTTGACTTCAAGCAATCCTTCTATCTCAGTCTCCCAAAATGCTGGAATTACAGGCATTAACCACTGTGACCTGCCAGATTTTTAAAACTATAATATGAAAAAACTCTTCAATGGCCATTGCTGGCATCCTTAAACTAATTGATTCATTCATAAATATGTTTCATTGGTTAGGAGAGAGCAAAACCCTACTATTGTATCTTCTAAAAATGCACTCCAACACTATGCTTTGAAAAACAAGTCCAAATATCTGTTTATCAGATTTTATATCTTTGGAATAAGGCATGGCAAAAGTTGTACTAAGAATAGATACAGAGATGCAGAACTTTTTTAACACAAGAAAGATCTCCTTCTAAAAATTGACCTTCCACAGGACCCCGCAATTCCCCTACTGGGAATATACCCGGAGAAACTCAAAACACTCTATGAAAAAGATACCTGCACACACATATTTATTGCAGCATTATTCACAATAGCAAAAACATGGAACCAACCGTGCTGCCCATTGAAAGAGAACTGGGTAAGAAAAATGTGGTACATATACATGATGGAATATTATGCAGCCATAAAGAAGGACAAAATTATGAACTTCACCGCAACTTGGATGGACTTACAGAGTCTATAATACTGAGTGATCTATCGCAGAAACAAAGATCACATGTTCTCACTCATAAGTGGACCCTGAACAATTATTGTAATACTGAAAGAAAGGGATTGGCAGTAGTGGGAAACTGCCAGGGGTGGGAGGGCACACCTCATCAACAAGGGCACCTGCGTAATGAATACCTAACCTTGAATTGTATCCCACATCTTTAAAATAAAATAAAAAAAATTTTTAAAGATCTCTTATGCTCTTTCATTAAAAGACATTGGTTTTGCCTCAAAAATTCTATCATTCCAAGATATTTTAAAGCCCTCTAAGTTCTTTAGTAACTAATTATAAAATTGTTATTTATTATTATTATTTGTAATTGATATTTTGACTTAAAATTTATTGCAAAAATTCAAGGGTCAATTTTTCACATTCAGTTTTGTTATCGTTCCTGTTGTTTTTGTTGAAAACAGAGATAACAAAGGATTAAAATCCTGGGGCTGGATACATGATTTAGTATGATTACAGGAAGTCTGATAGCCTCTTCTGAGTCATAAAGCACTATTAACTTTCAGAATAATATTTAAAGCTCTTAACCCTGCTGATATGCGAAAGAGTCAATGCAAAGTAGTTGAGTTAAGAGCTTTACATATTTCCCCATATGGATTCTTAGACATCTGCAGAAACACCTGAGTCAGGCCTGTCCTTGAATGCATGTATTTGGCTTTGCTTTAGTTCTCTCTCTCTCTCTCTATATATATATCACAGCTCCCCAGGCATGCTCAGAGCTCTAGCTATTTAGGTTCACTCTTTTCTGAATACTAGCTTGATCTCCGACCTCAAATATGGCAAACGTCAGCATTTCTTCTACATTGCTGAAGACTTTCTAGGGCTTATGTTTTCTCAAGTCAGTTTCTGTCCCAATTTCTGGTTTAGGATGACATTTCTTTTCATGTGTGTGTTTATCTAACTGTAACTCTTCTTGATTCTCAGTCCTAAACCCATCCAAACAGGAAACAGAGTCCTATTCTTTTCATCTTTCGCACCCACCCTGACCACATTCTATAAACACAGTCAGTGAATATTGCTGGCTTTATCTGGCATACCACAAGATTGAGGACTAGAGTCTTTTCTTAGAAATCTGTGTCATCCGTGTCATCTTTTTTCTCCTCGGACTTAAGCTACCCAGCCTTTTCTGGGCCCCTTGGATCTTTTCTCAAATCCTTCACTTCTCACTTTCTAATCATTCCTGGGTTCCCTCACTCCTCTCCAAATTAATATGAGGGGGGACCCAAAAAAAGTGGGAATATTTTTTTGGAGGGTGGTCCCCTTGTAATACAGACCTCCCCCCCACTAGGAGAGTGCTCTAAGAACCCGTCGGCATCAGTGTACTGGCTAGCATTGTTGTAAGAGGCTGCGTTTGGCTTCAGTGAATTTTTTTTGTGTGTGTGTAAATTCTTTCAACATGTTTGCCCATTTCATAATGGGTGATTACGAGCTCACCTGCCCACACCACACTGAATGTTCAGCAGTTTTCAACCCCAAACAGTATGACCCCCATGTCCCACCTTTCCTATTCACCCAATCTCACCCCAGGGACTTTTCTGTGTTTTCCTGGATGAAAAAAGTCCTCAAAGGGAAACGTTTTGCTGATGTGGAAGTGGTGAAACAAAAAATGACAGAAACACTAAAAGGCATCCAAATTGATGATTCAGAAACCGTTTTTAGTGGTGAAAAAGCATCTCAATAGGTATGTTGCATCCAACAGAGAGTACTTTTAAAGTGATTGAAGCTTAAACATGTAAGAATAAATACACAATTTTTAATAAATAAATTCAATTTTGGGGGCGTTCTCCCTTTGTCTGCTTCTCAGATCTCCCTTTCTTTAGCTAGGATGACTACCAAGATACTTTGCCAAACACCAGTTGTCTCTTCATTGCCTTCTTGGCTCTATGAACTCCTCAGCTCAAGCAAGCCTCCCACCTCAGCCTTATATAATCTCCTTTCCCTATATCTCCTAAAAGTAATTCTGCCATCAGTTAATTTTTTAATTAAAAGAACAATACATGCATATGATTTTAAAACTCCAAGGCCGGGCATGGTGGCTCATGCCCGTAATCCCAGCATTTTGGGAAGTCGAGGTGGGAGGATTGCTAGAACCCAGAAGTTTGAGACCAGCCTGGGCAACATAGTGAGAGACCCTGTCTCTCCAAAATTTTTTTTAAAAGAACCAGGTGTGGTGGCACACACCTGTAGTCCCAGCTACTCAGGAGACTGAAGGTGGAGGACACTTGAACCCAGGAATTCAAGGCTACAGTGAACTGTGATCACACCACTGCACTCCAGCCTGGGTAACAGAGCAAGACTCTCTTCTAAAAACCAACCAACCAACCAACCAACCAACCAAACAAACAAACAAACAAATATACCCCGAAAATTCAGCAGTAAAAAAGAAAATGCAGAAAAAATGTTTCCTTCTGCCCCCTACTGCCAAGACCCTAATTCTCATGGTTCTTTTTCCCAAAGGCATCTCCTCATGCCAGTTTCTTAGGTACGGAAGGATGTGTATGTCCCCATTTGTAGAAAAAATTGAGGATATACTCTTCCGATTTCCCTTCCATATCCACTCTAGACCTTTCTTCCCCTGCTTAGAGCTCCGTATGGATGTATCCTCAGGCTTTTTCACCTTTGGCTCCATTTTGGAGGATACAAAGAAGAGAAGAGAGAAATGTGCCTTGGCCTGAGTTCCGAAGGTCCCATTGCTGGCTTTCTGCAGCTAACCTCGCCTCTCAGTTCTGATTATTGTGCCTTTCCTTCAACTCTTCAGGTTTTTTTTATGGTTACAGTGCTTCATACTATTTCCAGAAACTCCAGAGGTTTCTTGACACCCCACCCAGAATTTATAAACAGTCTCCTTTTAAAACTGAGATGACCCAGCTTGACTATACTATCTGTTGCCTGCAGGGATCTCAAAGATACTAATGGGAGCACTGCATACATGATTTGCGGGAGCTTAGATGTCAGGTTGTATCAACTCACATGAAATTGACCTAAGGCCTTTGCAAGCATAATTTTCAATTGCATTGATGGAATTTAATTACCCTGTTCATTATTGGTGGCAATTAGCTTGTTTCCAGTCATGCTAGGTATAACATTGCTGCAAACATTTATCCTTGTGCTTATATCTTGTACAGTAAATCCCCTAAAATGAACAAGTTCCATTCTGAGAGCACGCTCATAAGTCCAGTTTATTCATAAGTAGCCTAACTAACACAATTGGCTATATAGTACTGTGCTATAATAATAATATGTTTATAATTTCAAACAATACATAAAAACAAACACAAAAAACAAAGCATAATCACTTCTAGAGGATGACAATGTATGCCAAACATGTGAACGCATGTTTGCATCTTTGAAAGTGAGCAACTTGACCAGGTGTGGTGGCTCAAGCCTGTAATCCCAGAGCTTTGGGAGGCCAAGGCAAGAGGATTGCCTGAGACCAGGAGTTCAAGACCAGCCTGGGCAACTTGGTGAGGTCTTGTCTCTATAATAAATCAAAAAATTAGCCGGGCATAGTGGTGCACACCTGTGGTTCCAGTTTCTTGGAAGACTGAGACGGAAGGATCGCCTGAACCCAGCAGGTCGAGGCTGTGGTGACTTTGAGCGTGCCACTGCTCTTCAGCCTGGGCAACAGAGTCAGACTCTGTCTCAAAAAGACGAAAAGAAAGTCAGCAACTTGAAGGTTCGTATGTAGGAAACAATGTATATATGTACAAGTAGAACTGCAGGATAAGTTTTTAAAATGGTAATTGCTGTACCAAAGAGTATTTGTGTTTAAAATATTAATAAATACTGACCATTGCCCCTTAGAGGATTGTGACAGTGTCTCGCCAATATAATATATTCTTTGTTAAGGCAATAGGTAGAAGATGATGTCTCATTGCCATTTTAGTTTGAATTAAAATTTTTAACTTCTATGTGAAAAATGTCATAAGTTTAATAACTTTCCATTTATTTAACACTATTTTAGTGCTTTTAAAAATATATATATTAAGGAAATTAATCCTTTGTCTCTCTTATGCATTTCAAATATTTGTTTTCAGATTGTAATTAGTTTACAACTTTGTTTATGAAACACTTCCAATAAAGAAAATTTAAATTTTATATGTATAGTAACATTTATCAATCATTTCTTTTAATGTCTTTATTAGCAAGGCCTTTGCCATTTGGAGACAATGGAAAGTTCACACTGTCTTCTCCTAGTCCTTTTATAGTTTTGTTTTTTTTACATTTTTATGTTTAAAACGTTGACAATTTTTAGTGTAAAAAGTTAAGCTGGTCTAGTTTCTTTCTGATGTTAGCATTGCGCCTTCTCCATTTAGTGACTTTTCTTATTTAGTGACATTTCCTCATGTCTTAAAAAAAATGCCACTTGCATATGTATATTGAACTTCCATATTTATTTGTGTCTAATTCTGAATTTCTAGTCTGTTTTATTGTTTTGCTAGTCTTATTTATTAGTTGTAATAGGCTATGTTATGCCGTGATAGAAATTATTTTTGAAATATCAGCTGCTTAATAAAACAAATATTCATCTCTTGCCCAGATTCCATGTCAAAGGGGCTAAGTGCATGCAAATGGGTATAGGGTGGGTCTGTATTCCACATGGTTACTCAGAGATCCAGGCTGATTCAGGAGCCACCATCTTATGACACCCAAAATTATCTTTAAAGGCTAAAATATGGTTGATTTTATAAATGTCCCATGAGCACTTTAAGCAAAAGCATATCCTTTTGCAGAGTATGAAGTTTCATATATACATTTTAGTTAGATCTACATTATCATTATATTATATTATATTATTTATTTTGACTTATGATAGAGATCTTGCCAAGTTTCCCTAGGCTTGGGCAATCCTCTCGTCTCAGCCTCCCAAAGTGCTGGGATTACAGATGTGAGCCACCACACCTGGCTATATTATTATATATAATATTTATATATTATTATGTATATTATGTATTATTATCTACATTTGGTTCCTCCATATCTTATTCATGTCTACATGACTGTCTTAGGCTAAGACAAGTAAATTAAAATATATTTTTTCTACTATTCTATTTTTCTCTTTATTTTTTTAGTTTTGGCTGAACAAGTTTTAAAAACTACTTTGAGTTTAAAAAATTATTGAGTTATAATAGACATATAGTAACGGACACACATCTTGTGTGTAGAGATTGAGTTTTTTATATGCGTGAGCACCAAGATCCCAAAAGGTACTCTCTTCCCTTCTCCTAGTTGGTACTCTTCCAAAAGTAATCCCACTAAAAGTAACTTGTCTCTGACATCTATCACTAAGATTAGTTTTGCCTGTTTTTCATCATTATATAAATATTTTTATTTTCCACCCTGTAATTTTGCTTGGCTAAATTGATTATTTTAGCAATTACCTATTTATTTTCAAACACATTAAACCTCTATTACTTGATTAATCAGCTTTAAACAAATTTATTTTCTTCCCTCTATAAAAGATGGAAAAATGAATATACTTACATAACTACTTCCCATCTTCTCTTCCTTCTCCCTCCCAGTTTTATTTAGTTGAGTTATTACAGTTTGTGTAGAATAACCCACTAACCAAAATTTGCTTAGCCTTTGTTTGTACTAAATTTCTATTAATTCAGTGGTCACTATTATTCCCTTTACCTTTGTTTCTTTATTTAGTTCTTTAAGAGTCAAATTTCTCAAACAGCAGGATTTTTTCCAAGAGACTCATGGGAAGTGTATTTCCTGCCTTGTACCCTGTTTGAGAGTATCTGTTGCCTTTATGCTAAGCAACTATATGGGTATGAAACTATCACATGGCATTTTCTTTCCATAATGATTCCTGAAAATTATTGTAGAATTCAATGACTCTATAGAGAAATCTGAGCCAGTTTACTTTTTCTTTTTAGTGAGTTGACCTTTTTTGCTTGGATGCCCTTAAGATTCTTTATTTTCTGTTGTTTACCAAGTATATTGGTCAGTGTTGATTAATCTATTAATTTTTCCTGGGACATGTTGTGTCCTTTGAGTCTGTTGATTTAAGATGTCAATTTCTTATAAGATAGTAGACTGAGTTTATAAGAGGGAAGTTTCCCATTATAAACACACTAAAAAGATTAAAAACTAGAAAAGTGAGGCAATGATTGAATTAAGTATACAGCTGAAGATCTAACACAGAATGAAACATACAGAGATGAAGAGATGGATTTTTTTAAGTTGTTCTAGATCTTTGAGAAATAGACACTGATGACTAAAACATTACTTAAAATTATAAAAATTAATGAAAAAAATAATAGAAATTTATGCATGTTAAAAATTTGAGGATAATTAATACGATAATAAAGATAGAATTTAGAAAGCAATAAGGAGGAAGCAGCAATGAAATAAAACTTGATTTATCAAAAGCAAGCCTTGATACAAAATAAAAGAAGCCAAGAGAATCTATACTGAATTGGGGTCTTTCTTTTTAGTTTAATTATATTTTAAGCTTTTCTTCTGTTGCATTTATTTTGTTTTCTTCTTCATCAATACCAAATGTGCATATGATGAATTGTGTTCCTGCTGTCCATATTTATTTTTTTCTCTATTATTCTACTTTGTTGAATATTCTCAAGGCTGGTATCTCCCATCTCTGGTTGTATTTTCAGCAACATCTTTTGTCTTTTTTTGTGTCTGCTCTGTATGTGGCTATGCTTTTTATGATGGCTTTCTTCTTCTCTTTCATTTGTCTTCCTGAACTCTGCAAGCTCATTTTGTGTCTGCTTCCTCGAGCCCTTCTAACCCTCTCTTTACATTTCCCAAGGGTAAGTGTATGTGCGTGTGTAAAAATTTCTAAAAATCTATTTCAGTCTCATTCTTGGTATAATCTTTCTGGCTTGTGGTTATCTAACCTTTTGTATGTAACGTTCTTTTTCTTCCTCTTCTTTTTGTGCTCCTTCTTTACCATTTTTGTTTTGAATGGAGTTATTCCTGGTCTGTTAGAGGGCATGAGTCAGAGAGTGCACCCAAAGAGCAGCTAGATTAGAAGATGTTGCCTATGAAAGATTTCTTACTAACATTTTGCCTTGTGGCAGGATTCTCATCCAGGTTAGCAGAAGTTGCACTGGTTTTTCACACTTCTCCATATGATATAGTTTTCTAGTATTTTCACCTTTGACAGATCTTTCACGACTCTTCAGATCATAAAAACTGGCAGCTCAGGACTACATGTCATCCAAGGTTTGGCCTCCATATCACACATCGAGAGCCTGCTTCTCATAGAAATGGTGACTGTGCATCACTGGCTGAACACCCCTTCCCCTCCTATGTAGTCAAAAGAGGTCAGAGAGGCTCTTCAGGCAGCCCAGATGTGGTCTCTGCTTCCCAAGGAGGCAGTGGCTGGTTTGCCTCAGGGTGGTTCCACTACTTCAGGGAATGCTGCGCTCTGACAGCTGGTCTCAAGTGTACAGAGCAAGAATCCTCTTTGGGCATGCTGGACTATGGGACAATACTCCCAGGTTTTCTTCGTATATTATTGTTCAGGATTTTAGGCATTTCTCGGCATCTTCGAAAATATAGTGTTAATTTTGGGGAGAGAAGGTGGCAGAGTTGTTTTTATTTCATTAGTTTAAACTGGAAACCATCTTCTCCCAGTTCCATCTTAATAACAAGCTTTCCTCTTGCTGGTATAATACTTTTGCTCTAGCACATTTTCTTCATGACAGTAGAGAACATTTTTTTTTTTTTTTTGAGATAGGAAAAAAGGCTGAGTATGGTGGCTCACACCTGTAATCCCAGCACTTTGGGTGTCCAAGGTGGGAGGATTAATTGAGCCCAGGCATTTGAGACTAGTCTGAGCAACACAGCAAGACTTTGTCTCTACCAAAAAATGCGAAAATTAACTGGGTATGGTGGCATGCACCGGTAGTCCCACCTACTCAGCAGGCTGAGGGAGAAGGATCACCTGAGCTCAGGAGGTTGAGGCTGCAGTGAACCAGCATCATGCCACTGCACTGCAGCCTGAACAACAGTGAGACCCCGCCCCCCCAAGAAAAAGGAAAAAGGAAAAAAGTCACCCCCTAGCTTATTTTAATGACTTCATAGCATTAATATTCCTTCTCCACTGTCTAGCACGCTTCTAAAGGTTGCCATACCTGAACAAGGCTTCTGGGACATTTTAATGTCATTTTACAAGCGGGGTTAAAGAACTCGATCAGGAATGTTTAAGATTAAATGTCTATTTATTTCACTATGCAATTCATATTGTTGAAATTATTTTATCATTAACAACTTAAAGACACACGGGCTTCAGGTATCACTGGTATGGAAAATGCACAGGAGTAAAATTAGTTTCAGTTGTCTGGGACTGGAAACTGTTGGTTTCACAGTTAAACATATTGTTTTGAAGTTTCATATTTGTAAATTGCTATTTTAGTTGAACATTTTTTATTATATAGCAAAAACAGAAAATTTTTTGCTGAAATAAGTTATTTTCAGACAAGTTTTATCAGGCCTACAATCTAACTCAATGATAACTCAGTAATAATTGCCAATTGCTGCAAATCTCCCTGTGAACAAAAGTCCCACAGGCTCTTTTCACTCTTACCAGATCTTATAGCAAAGGACTCTGACTGAAATCACTTCCTTCATGTCCTCTCCTTGGTACATTGGCTCTTTCAATTCGTTGATGAGTTTAGAGAGACTCAGAGCAATGGTTCTCTAATACTCTACTGTCCTGAAGAGGTTCCATATTTAAGATGTTCGGTCTTATCCAGTCCACTTTCGATGGGCAGTACGGTTGGTTCCATGTTTTTTTGCTATTATAAGTAATGCTGCAATAAACATGCGTGTGCACGTATCTTTTCTGTAGAATGACTAGAATTCCTCCGGATATATTCTCAGAAGGGGGATTGCTGGGTCATATGGAAGGTCAATTTTTAGATGATGGTGCGGGGGCACAAAACATTGGTAAGTGTACCTGATCCCAAACCAGGCGAAGTGGGAACCAAAGGAAGGCCCAAACCTCACCTGTACGACTACTTATGTACCTAATCCTGAATTGTACTCCACATTTTAAAAATTAAATTAAGAAAAGAAAGATGTTCGGTCTTGCTTGGAACACATCTGTACTCTGAAGAAGCACAGGGGCGTTATGCTTGATGCAAGCAATAATGCTTCCACTCACAGAGATACGTCCTGTTTATAAGTGCTGATTTCCTCTATTTCAGACTCTTTAGCAGAGGAGTCTGGAAATGCTTCCTGTTTACATCTTCCTGAAGGAAAGCCTTCATTTATTTAAAGATAGATTATCTTCTTTCTTGCCCTGACAATAGCCATATTTTTCATGTCTACTCAGGTGAAGAATACGTTAAGTCCCCTACATAAGAATGAGTTCTGTTTCAAGAGCACTTTTGAAAGTTCAAGCTGTTCCCACTTTCAACAAAATTAGCCTAGGTACCCAACTATTCATAACACAATCAACTGTATAGTACTGTTCTGTAATAGATTTATACTTTTCACACAAATAACACATAAAAAACAAATATACAGTACTATAAAGTACACAAAAGGAAAACCACTTATAAAGGATGCACACATGTGACAATGTACGCCAGACACATGAACTAGCATGATTGGACATGTGAACGCTAGTTCACATCTTTGAAAATTCAAACTTGAAGGCCTGTATATAGGGGACTCACTGTACTGGAAACATAATTAGTCATGATTGTAAATACTTGTTGGATTGTAGTTAGGGTATTATCTCTTGCCTTGGAAGCATGCTTACTGTTCTGCCTTAAATTATCTATTTTTGGGAGAAGTGCTTATCATTCTTGGTCACTCTTCAATATTCAGGGTCACATTTAGAGAGAACTCACATTTTTATGATGTTGAATTTCCTATCCTTTACATTTTCAGGCCTTGTTTTTTGTCTTTACTTTGTTGATGTTTTACTTTACATTGGTTTTATGTATTTCCTTTTCAGTTTACTCATAACTGAATTTAGTTGCTACTATACACGAGATTATTTGTTGTTGTTGTTGATTATATGACCTCACAGGTTAATGTTTGCATGGAGTAAGCTATCAAATGTGTGTTCTTTACTCTGCTTGAGCCTCTCCTGGTTTTTGTTTTCGTTTGAGACAGGGTCTCACTCTGTCACCCAAGCTAGAGTACAGTGGTACAATACCCCAGTTTACTGCAGCCTTGACCTGGGCTCAAGTGATCCTACCACCTCAGCCTCTCGAGCAGCTGGGACTAATTTTTTATCTTTTATTTTTTGTAGAGATGAGGTCTCATTATGTTGCCCAGGCTGATCTCAAAGTCCTGAGCTCAAGCAATTCTCCCTTGGCCTCCCAAAGTGCTGAGATTATAGGTATGAGCCACTGCACTCAGCCTTTGTTTTGAGTTCCAGTAAATACTTTTGACGTGCATTGACTTCCAAAGTTGTGATGCCACAGTGCTCTACCTACTACAAAGGAACAAGGGAAGAGAATCAGGAGCTAGGTAAGAATACAAATTTTCTAGAAAATTTGTGATACTTTTAAGGAAATATTTGAGGAAGCAGAGAACAAAAAATAATTAGGAGATTGGTAGAAGTCCTCTGGCATTTTGAAGAACATCCTAAACATTGCAAAAAACTGAAGATTGAGCAATCACTTAAGTACAATACCTAAATCACTTCTCCATAGGAATTACAGGACACGATATATGAGGGAGACCCTGGAATTTGTTTATAAAAAATTGTGTTTTTATTCTTACATGTTTAAACTTCAGTCACCGTCAAAAGTATTCTCCATTTATCCGGGCTTGGTGGCTCAGCCTGTAATCCCGTGCCTTTGGGAGGCTGAGGTGAGTGGATTGCCTGAGTCCGCCTGGGCAGCAAGACCTCATCTCTACAATAATCAAAAAATCAGCCGGGCGTGGTAGCACATGCCTGTAATTCCGGCTACTTGGAAGGCTGAGGCGGAAGGATCGCCGGAGCCCAGTAGGTCAAGGCTGCGGTGGCCGGGAGCGGCCACTGCACTCCAGTCTGGGCGACAGAGTGAGACTCCAACTCAAGGAAAAAAAAAAAAAGTATTCTCCATTTGATGCAATACACCTATTGAGATGCTTTTTCCACCACTCAAAACAGTTTTTGAACTCATCAATTTTGATGCCTTTTAGCGCTTCTACCGTTTTTGTTTTACCTCTTCCACATCGGCAAAATGTTTCATTTTGAGGACTTTTTTCATTCAGGGAAACAAAACAAAACAAAAAGTCTCTTGGGGAGAATAGGGAGGGTGGGGGTTGGGGTGTCACACCTTTTTTAGTCAAAAACTGCTGATCACTCAGCGCGGTGTGGGCAAATGTGCTCATAATTCGCCCATGATGAAATGAGCAAACACGTGAAAAGAAGCTAAATAAATAAATAAAATTCACTGAAGCCAAACGCAGCCTCTCAAAACACTAGCTGGCACACTGGTGCTGATGGGTTTCTGGAACACTAACCTAGCAGGGGAGGCCTGTACTACAAGGGGCACACCCTCCAAAAGATAATTCAATTTTTGGGGGGGGTCCCCTCTTCATATCTAAATTCAGTTAGAGCTCTAATTTCTAGGAATGTATTCCCATTCTAAACTGGATAAGAATATATTTTGATTGGCTCTTTATTAATCTCCCCTGTTAGTTCACATGGGTTTTCCTGTTGATACTTTTTTTGGTACTCACATAACATATAAATAATACTTTTTATCACTTTCTACTACTTTTACCTCTTAATTTTCTCATCCACATGTATTAGCTGACTCTTGCCAATCCACGTCTTTTTCATGATTTCAGTGGTGATGATTCTACATTAATTGTGTTGCTGCAACTTGTTTGACATAGCTCTTTACAAAATAAGAGCATATCCTCTTAACCCTATTTTATGAAGAGTTTGAACATCAGAAACTGTTTAATTGTAGTAAATACTTTTCTGGTCTCTATAAAAAATATCATATGCCAAGAAATGTATGAAAAATCTCTCAATCCTATTAGATCTCAGGAAAGTACAAATTAAAATCAAAATGAGACATCACTACATTCTGCCTGAAATGCCAATAGTAATAGGGTTGAGCATGGTAAGTGCTGGTGAGAATGTGTGCAACTTGAACTCTCAAATGCTGCTGCTGGGAGTAAAATTGGTATAACCACTTTGAGAAGCTGTTTGTCAGTATCTCTTAAATCTGAGAATACATATATCATAAAACCCAGAATTTCAATTACTTAGGGATATAACCAACATACATGCATATATATGTGCATATGTTTATATTAGTTTTTAATCCTGTGATTATGAACTTGTAGATTTTAACTTAAGTCAGGACCCCAGTATCTAGAATTTCTTTTTCATACAAAGAAATATTGAAATACTTTATCAAATTTTTCTGAATTCTATTTCTCACTTCAATATTAATCCATTAAAACTCAGAAACTATTTTTCTCTAGAATAATTTAGTCACTGAAAGAATACACTCAGAAAATCCTATGAGCCTTATGACATTAAATATGCTAATAAACGGATAGAAATGGTCTTGAAATACTCTTCATTAAAAGTGACTCTGTATCATAATTACATATTTTGGATTGCTTTTGTTGGCCACAGCTGTAAGATTCTTTTTTTTTTTTTGAGTTGGAGTCTCACTCTGTTGCCCAGACTGGAGTGCAGTGACCGCTTCCGGCCACCGCAGCCTCGACCTGCTAGGCTCCGGGGATCCTTCCACCTCAGCCTTCCAAGTAGCCGGAATTACAGGCATGCGCTACCACGCCCGGCTGATTTTTTGATTTATTGTAGAGATGAGGTCTCGCTGCCAAGGCGGGTCTCAAACCCGCGGGTTCAGCCAATCCACTCACCTCAGCCTCCCAAAGGCGCGGGATTACAGGCTGAGCCACAGAGCCCAGCTAGCTGTAAGATTCTTTGAGTCTACAGCAGAGTACACCAAACAACTTTGCCACAGAAAATCTGTGATA
>NW_007259927.1:397061-401959 GCF_000164805.1 Carlito syrichta
AAAACTTTCATAGGTTATTACCTTTTGTCTGTTTTACTTTTGAGTAATTCACCTATGAAGATGGCACTTTTGATAATGTGCTCTGGGTTAGTTAAGGTGAACTAACTTGTACTCCCTGTTACACTAAACCCAAAAGAATATACATAATTATGTAGG
This sequence comes from Carlito syrichta, assembly GCF_000164805.1. Classification (NCBI taxonomy): domain Eukaryota; kingdom Metazoa; phylum Chordata; class Mammalia; order Primates; family Tarsiidae; genus Carlito; species Carlito syrichta. The sequence continues at coordinate 397,218 of NW_007259927.1, forward strand.
AGGTTAAGAGTGTGTTAAGCCATTCATTTAAGAATTATTTGTTGCTGTTTTTGTACTAGGCTCTGGGATGCTAACTTATATCATCAAAATAGAATTGTGTTCAGAAAATGACTTTTAAAAATATTAAATGACTGAGGGTAGTATATTTAGGACATAATAAGTCAATTCTTTTGAACTGTATCAAATAGTTTTTTTTTTTCTTTTTAACTAGGACATGTGTGACAATAAGAAAGGTATCTTTCAGAGATACTCAGGACTAAACCTGTTTAGAACTCGAGGAAGCGCTAGCATTGTGGCTATTGTTTTGTCTGTTCAGTAGTCAAGCTTGTAGATTTCTCTCTAGGGTTGAGTTGCCCAACTGGTGTGCACAACACTTAAGGTGCCCTGTGCATCTGGGTTACTTATGTGCCAAGACTTTGATTTCCTTCAGCCACTGGATAGGCCGCATGGGACACAGACAGCTGAAGCTTTGGGCAGATAGGTGAAAGCAGCTTCCTATATCTACCCTGGTACGTGCTTATGTGTCATTGCTTTCCATGGAAAGCACTGGGCTCCACACTGTGTGACTTGATTCCTCTCTCAGTGTTCTAGCTTTGCTTTGCATTGTCTATCCTCCCACCTCCCCAGCCCCATGGCTTTCTGAACAAATTCTCACTTTCATTGGACAGGTTTCTCTTTCCAGTCAGCCTAGGATTTGCTGGCGTTGAGTCAGGGGCCAGTCAGTGGCTACTGTCTGGCAGCTCAGATTCCCATTAAGGCAAAACTAACCATCCACTGAATAAACATAGCATTAGACTGAGAGAAAGAACAGATAAAGCTAAGTTCATTCATTTTCTCATTTCGACTTATCGACTAATTACAAGCAGGGACTAGACAGTGGGGTCTTCACTTTATGTACCACTTTTTCCCTCTCAGGAGTGAAATTTAGACATCTGTTTCTTGACAGATATCTAAGGCAAAATAGGTAAAGAACTTTTGAAAGATGGATTGCATATATTTATTTCTAGAAAAATGAAAAAAAAATACACTGAATAAAACATTTACCCCGACAGGCAAAGAAATCTGTGTGAAATCTGGGTGGGGGTGCAGTTTGTAGAAAGGGCACTACAGTAGCTGATAACATCTCGACTCTCTTCCTAGCTCTGCTACCTTTATTCTATATGACCTCGGGCCAGTTATTGTACCTCACTGAACTTTAGTTGCCTCATCTCAAAATGACATAATAATACTTGCCGTACCAAACCCAGAGGGATGTTGTGAAAATGATATCAAAGTGGCTGGAATACTTGGAAATGCTATAGGGTATTCACATGATGTGAAAGAATAATCTTGGATCTAAGATGAAAGAGTTACGGCACTTTGAGACTAGTCTCTGAAATCTGGGTCAAATGCTGAGGTAGGAATTATTAACACTATGGTGGGTTTCTTTTACAATTTTAATGACGATACAGAATTATCATAATGCGCTGTATTATTTCCTATATTTGAGATTACTGGATTCTGGCTTTCACGTGATCATGTTTGCTCTCAAATGTAAGACTTATTATTTTAAAATCTCTTTTTATATAACCTAAATTAAAAAAGACCAATATCTGTCTTAGCAGAACTCTTACCATATTTATAATGGAAATTTTTATTGAAGAGAAATATCTATACCACAACATTTTGGGATGTATATATGTAACATTTTACAAATCATGTCAATATCTGACTTTTATACAATCTACATTCAATTATGTAAGTAAAAACATTCAGTTGTCTAAGCATAAGTCATCAAATAAAATTATTTAGCTGAATCTCAGATGCTGTGACTATGCATTTGAAGACAATCACTATATTTAATCAGTGATTGTAATATGGAGGTCTGAACCTTTAGCAACCATAACAGTGAGATTATACATGCTATTTCTTAATTCCTTTTCCCCATAATACACAGAAGAAATTATGAATTTTTATTTTCCCCAGATTGTGAGCAAATGCAAAATACTTATATTGTTCATCCTCACTCAGACAGCACAACCAAGTAAAATGCATCCTTCTCAATGACAAGTATTTTTCTTTTAATTGCAATCTCTGTGATATACTTATTCATAAAACAAAACACCATTAGTTATGAGTTAATTCAGTATGATGACCAAATATTTAAGAGCATGGGATCTCTAATGGACAAAAAATAATAAAAGGAATATTTGGTGGTAATAGATTTAAAACAAAGCCATTAAACAAAATTTGCTTCTTCCTTACTGTTGTAAGTTATGTCTTACCATTATAGGATTAACGTCTCTTCGATGTCATAAAAAATTAAACTTTGAGATTTCTGCAAAGTCACTCCTCTGCTGTGAGGCTTACCTGGCTTCGGAGAAAGTATCAGTTGATAATGTGGGTTTGAAAAGGCTCAGTTAGCATTTCTTGGGCTCTGAGTATTTCATTTATCTCAGTGTTAAAAATGAGCTGAAACCCTGAGGCATCCCTTAGACTATTAGAGACAGAGACTTCATGGGTGACTCACTAGGAAATTTGGCATTTAGGCGGAAAGAGACAAGCATCACTTGTTATTGTTGGCAGGGAGTGATCAAGAAGAGAGATTTTAAAAAATAAATTTTACAAATACTCACATTGTGCTTATCATGTACCAGACCCTCCCGTATGCTTTAGAGGCATTAACTCATTTAATTTAATCCTCACAACAATGGCTGCACTGACTGAGCTTGTTTTCCAGTACAATAGATGAAGTCTACTCTAGGGGAGAACTAATCAGTCTTAACACTTACCGTGGTGCCCTTGCCGAACAAGACAAAGGAAAAGAGTTGGGGAGACAATAAGGGGAGATACCAAAGGCAGTCATTTGTACACAGACTTCAGAGTTCTTAAAATGAGGTGACTCATCAATTTCTATGATGTTACTACTTCCCTCTTAGTTTTATTATTAACTTCCTTTAAGAAAGCCAACCTTGCCTAAGAATCGTCCATCCCCAGGCCAGCAAAGGTATGGGGCTCTCAAGACTAGTGGTGGTGTGGTGGTCTTAGCTTTGTAAACAACCAAATTAGGGCAAATAAAGACATGAAAAGTCAGTGGAGTTGGAGAGGGAAATACCGCAAATTTGCTTCCTTACTCTGTCTTTTGCTTCTATAGTTTTTTTTTAAACAAGTGAAGTTTCTTTAATATGCTTTTTTTCTTTTTTTTTGAGTTGGAGTCTCACTCTGTCACCCAGGCTGGAGTGCAGTGGCACACTAACGGCCACCCCAGCGTCGACCGGCTGGACTCCGACGATCCTCCTGCCTCAGCCTTCCAAGTAGCCGGAACTACAGGCGCGTGCTACCACGCCCGGCTAAATTTTTGGTTTATTGTAGAGACGAGGTCTTGCCAAGTTGCCTGGGCTGGTCTCAGGCAATCCACTCGCCTGCTTTGGCAATTCACTCGCCTCGGCCTCCCAAAGTGCCGGGATTACAAATTAAGCCACCCGGCCCAGCCTTTTTTTTTTTTTTTTTTAAAGTAAGTCTCACTCTGTCGCCCCTGCTGTAGTGCAGTGGCATGGACAGGGCTCACTTCAGCTTCAGCCTCCAGAGTAGCTGGGACTGCAAGTGCACATCACCACACCCAGCTAATTTTTATAGGTTTTGTTTGTTTGTTTTTGTAGAGACAAGGTTTCAAGGTCTCACTATGTTGCCCAGGCTGGTCTCCAACTCCTGGGCTCAAGCAATCCTCCCGCCTCAGCCTCTCAAAATGCTGGGATTACTGACCAATTTTGCATTTCAAATTCCCCTTAAGCATCTAAAATGTAACAAAATGTCATTACCTTCCAACAGAGAAGTTGAGCAACTGGCAAGCACTCCAAAAAGCAAAATATTAAAAGATAGAACTTGAACGTGGTGATTCCAATCAGTGAACTAATGGGCTATAAGGAAACCTCTTATGTGCTAGACACCATGCTTAGCATTTTATACAGTTATCCTACTTAATCTCACAGCCTTTGCTGTGAGATTACATCCACCATTTGAGGGTAGTCATTTGCCGTGAGTTTCACAGTTAATCAAAGGCCTGGACTTATAAACTAAATGTTTCAGCCTCCACACTGCATAGCATTATCTCAAAAGCTATCCAAGGTATGGACATCTTGGTAGGAAGACACCAATTTTGCTATCAATAATAGGTCCATCTGGAAATACTGAGCAAATGATGGCAGTAGGGGGCACATCCTGCTCGATTAGTTGAAAAAGAAACACCTGCACCCACTCATTGTAATATGTGATAGATGTACCTAAAGACCAGGACTAATTTTGCTAGCAAGAAGAAGCATTTGAACAGAAAGAATAGACCACGGCCTACCAGGTGGATTAAATCCCTGGACGGCGTGTCTGCTGACACTGATGGGGCTGCAGTGCTCAAGGGCCTATTGGCTGCAGGGAAGTCTTTTCAGCCCCGCCTGAAGAGAGCTACACGGGACTAGCCGCTGTTCACCTGCAGATGTGAAGGCAACTCCTGGTATAACGCACATGCAAGGACCCATCACATCCTGACATTACGTGTCTACGGGAAAGGCGGGATGGGGAGGAGGGAAGTCATTCATCAAAGTCGGAAGTACACCTCGTTCCCCGAGAGAGTATTGGGGGAGGAAACCACACCATCGAATCCCCCTCCTTCCCTTCGGGTACATCTTCCTTCACGATCGATCCCCGGGGGAGAACACCTCGGAGGCTCGCGCCGCGTCCCGCGCCCCCAGCCGCGCGGTGCGCGCGGGGTC
>NW_007259927.1:403100-484671 GCF_000164805.1 Carlito syrichta
CGCCCCCTCCCCGGAGCCTCCCGCGCGGTCCCCGCTGCAGTCTCGGGGCTCTCGGCGCCTTCATGGAAGTTTAGGGCCTGGACGGTGGCCCCGAGCCCGGCCCGAGAGCGCAGCCGAGCGGCTGGCCGGGAAGAGGAAGATGTCTGTGCTCCGGCGGATGATGCGGGTCTCCAATCGCTCCCTCCTCGCCTTCATCTTCTTCTTCTCCCTCTCCTCGTCTTGTCTCTATTTCATCTATGTGGCCCCGGGCATCGGTAAGCACCGAGACACACCCTCGCTTCACCAGGTCACACCGCAGGAAACACAGGCTGTTGAGGATGTTACTTCGGGGATTTGGAAGCTGCTTCAACCGAGGCCCGCAGAAAGCGTTTTATTTGAAATGTTATTTCAGACGTGTCAAATAAACTGCTTCGGGGCATGGCTTTGGTATGTGAATTTTGTTGGTGCACGTTTGAATAACTTAGAAGATTGCATTACATGGACATCGCGAAATGAGGTGTGATGGCCCGGGATGCCCTGGTCGTCTCCTTGAGTGTTCACGACAGTTTTATCCATTTCATATCAGGTCTTTACGCTTAAGCTCAGTGCTTAAGTGTAGTTTTATTCAGACACCCCCAGATACAGGAACTGGTTGTAAAAATAGGATGGAGAAAGCAACAGCAGGGAGTGTGATTGAGTCCAAGAATGTACGTTTTCTAGTGTTCTAGGTCGCTTTTTTAGAATGGGGTCAATGAACATTTGTGCCATACTTCGAGAATTTGTAGGCGATGAGTTGTTTTGTTAAAACAATGCTGCATTATTTTAGTCTGCTTGGGTCTGCTTTTCAAGGGTATGTTGCCTCTGCTACCTGTTAGGATGACTTCTGAGATAAAATAGTGATTAAAATAACAATTATGTGAGGCGTTTGTCGTTTAAAATCTTAATCTGTTTATCTTTCATTTTTTTTCCTTTGGTCCTCAATATACTTTTGTAAAATCTACTTGAATTAGCTTGTTTATTAAATATCCCAGTTCCTCATCCCCCTTTTGTTTCATTTCTAGTGAATGAAAATTAGGAACTTCACAGGGATATTGAAACACATCATATTTCCCAAACTTTTCTGGGTTTTTCCTGGTTATTCTGTGTTTAGTGTTAAATTGGTAACAGTGTGCATCTCCTCTCGTTTCTTGTTAGATACTAGTAGTCTTTTGAGCAGGGCTGCTTCTCCCGAGTTAACTAAAAATGTAATACCCCTCATAGATTGAAAACACCTGCAGACTTTTGAGATGGGATTATTCTCAGGGCCTTTTCCTGGGCTTCCTAGATTATTGTACTGAATTGCAGTGGGGGAAGGAAGATGCTTCCCCATCCAGATTACCTCATTTCTTAAAATTACAATGAAACTTTCTCTTTATTACATTTTTGGATTCAAGTAAGATGTATAAGCTCAGGAAATGATGCTTGAGAAGACTCAGATTACTGAAACCTTGATGTATCCCACAGTAGAAGTTTTAGGGTAAAGCTTTAAGAATATTTTTAACATTATTGCAGTTTTCCTTTAGGCCAAAAGCAAAAACAGGACACTCCCTGGAAGCCTGTAATACTAATAACAGTGGTAGCTTAGTGGATCTGATGTTCAAGATATTCAGCAAAGGCTAAAATTGTTTGGTATTTTGGAAGTCTTATACATGACCTCTTCATTCTATAGCAGTTTTTACTTTCTCATGTAACTCTTTAAAAGTTGGACATCTTTGGGGGATGCTATTTTACCAAGCATTTAACTTTGAAAGATTTTGGGTTCAAAGTTTTTTCATACCTAGATAACAATTTTCCCACTTCCTTAGTTTTTTGAGTAACATTTTAAAGTTATGTTGCCCAAAAAGCTAGCCACAGGAAATCAGAATTCATCCATTTATCTTATAGTCATTCTTTTGTTTTGGTTAGTGCATTAATATATTAATTATAGATTCTTAAAATTCAATTGATGTTAAATTCGGATACATTTTTCTTATTTGAATGCTTAACGTTTGCCATAGTACAATCACTGATATAATGTAAAAAAATGTTGCAAATGTTCTGTAGGCAGTTAGGTTGACACAGCTTAAGCTATTCTGTTTTTGTGGGTCTTATAATTTATAATAAAAGTTATTAAAGCCAGTAAGAAGAGTGAAAACCAAAAACATATAAGATGCTGTGAGGTTGTTAAGCTGAATCTATTTCTAAAACCTTGTACCATTTAGCAAACAAAGAAAAAAATCTCCTTACTTATCTTTTGCATCTTTAAGTATTGGGAAGCAACTTTCCAAAATTCACATTTTTGCTTGAATTTTATTATTGGCAACAAATACTGTTTGTTAAGTGTTAGGCTCACTTTGTTCATTTTTGAGAAAATGTAGGTCAGATACACAAGTTTAAATAACCACAGTTTTTCAGTTGCTCTTTCAAGTAAATATGGTATTCCACGAAAAATGTGACTAGTTAAGTTCATACGGCAACGGTGAATTATACAAATGCTTTTTCTGGAGACAGCCATACCTTTGGTATGCAACAGAAATCTTATGCATACATCCCATTCCATCACAGATTTCTTACTTACGACATATGTCCAAAACTAATTAGATTCTGGTAACTAGTTTTCATGAGCTCTACATAGATTCCCCTTGAAATAATTCATATTATAATCTGAATTACATCTTGAGGCAAACTGTTTTTATAGCTTAAATATATGTTGTGTAAGAGTCCTTTTTATTGGTCTCAAATGTTTGAAATCTCTTCTGTTAAGAAGTCCTTATAAGTCCTATCACATGAATCTGTGTGGTAGACTTCAGTGATATTTCCCCACCTTTTCCACTCAGAGACCTGTGTCTGCCAGGGGTCTCTCCCCAGGCAGGCCATCTGTCATTTTAGTTACTCCTTGCTGTACTGAGCATATGTACCATACAGTTATAGACAGCAAAATCTGTTTAGTTTCCAGTGTTTTCTGACATTGCTCAGCATTTTCTGGGCTGTTTGGGCCTTAATTCACAATGAGTTCCATAGCTTTCAAAGCTCATTATTTTAAGAATAACTTGAAATATTTTCCTTGACATTTCTAATTCAAGAATAGTCTCTACATTATGAGCCTTAGACACTTCCTTCATTACCACACCAGAGGAAATCCATGGGCAAATTAGCCCTAACCCACCCAGTAGAGGAGGAGCCATGAATTGTTTTTTTCATTCTGTGTCTACCTTTGTACATGATTGCAAGAAGTTGAATGTAGTTTCCCTCTAAGGTTTTGAGCTGCCCGGATTGAGACCGCAATTCATTGAATGGAAAACCATTTTCAATATAACTTCAACACAACATTGTCATTTTCCTGCTGTCTTATCAGAGGAGATGGACTGACATATAAATTCATTCAGCAGATAACGAATTAGGCGCTTGAGAGAGGCTAGGTACCTTTGAGGTGCAGAAGATAGATGACTAAGATGCAGTTCCTTCACTCATAGTACAGTGGATAAGCCCCATGGAAGAGCTATAGCAAATCCTTGGAAGGTGTGAGGTAGGGAGTGAGGGCTGGTTAAGGATTTCCAGAGGAGACAGTGGTTGGAGCGGGATGCATAGGATTTTTCTGGACTGAACAAAGGGATCCCAATCAGAGGGAACAGCATGAACAAAGGTTCTAGAAAATGGGAATTGTTCCATCTGGCGACTGCTTTGGAAGTAGAGTGGCAGATGGGCCAGACTGAGAAAGGTCTCCAGGGCTCCACTGCTCAGCCCAGGTGTTCAGTCACTTGAGGTCTCTAAAATTCCTGGCAGAGAGAAACTGGTCTTGGCTCACACAGCTTTATCAAAGTTGTCTGTGATTATGAAAAAAATTGATATCAGTGTCAATATAATGGGGGGAGCTTGCATAACTTTCCTGGGCGTGAGGATTTCAGTATCTATGTGACTCACCAGAAGCCCTGACCTTTCCTAGACACGCTGACAGGCTGTTTTGGTCTTTGGGGAGAGGTAGAATCTGACTAGGCTGTGTAGTTGTGAATTCCTGTGTGCCCTTTGAGGAATTATCTGACCAAGTGCTTTGGTATTGGGGCCTTCAGGGAGTTTGTGACCTGCTGGGAAGGGTGGAGTTGGTGGTGATGGGTGATCATGGTGTGGGGGTGCCTACGTGCAAGCCTGTGTGTTGTGGGAGACTGGCTTAGGGCCTTTGCTCAAGGCCCCCTGACATTTTGACTGGGTTTCACGAAAGGTAGCTAGTTGCCGTGCCCCTTTCTCATCACAGCCCTTTAGCCTCCTGGCCCTGACTGGGTGAGCCTGGCTGTGTTCTTTCTGAGCTGTTATAGTCTGCTTTGTGTTTCAAAGGTCTTTTTGTTTTTTTTTCCTTACCAAGTCCTCTGATCTATGGGGTCCCTTTCAGGAGTTCTTTCCTCTGGGCCTCCCTTACTGGCCACGTGTCCCATACTATTTTTGTCCTGTGAGTAACAGGAAATGTCAGAAGTTTTGAAAAGGGGAATAGTGCAATCTTTTGTTTTAGAGTGAATATTTCCAGCATGCAGGACAGCTTATCAGGGTCAGAGACAGTGGCAGGGAGACTAGGTGAGAATGTATTGCAGTAGCTCAGGCACTATAAGGTTTGAACTGGATCAAGGTTGGTAGTTGCATCAGAGTTGAGTCGAGTGGATGTGAATAGTGGGATTGAGGGAAAGGGAGAAGCTTTAAGATGATACTTGGCTAGGCCCAGTGGCTCATGCCTGTAATCCCACACTTTGGGATGCCGAGATGGGAGAATCACTTGACTTGATGTCTGGAGTTTAAGACCAACCTGGGCAACATAGCAAGCACTGTCTATCAAAAAAAAAAAAAAAAAGGAAAAAGAAGATGATGCTGAGATCCCAGTTTAGACAACCAGTTGGCTAGTAATAGGGAATATGCAAAGGCACATATTTTGGGGGAGCTGTTTTGGTATTAGAGAAATTGAGTTGGGATGCCTGTGGGGTATCCAGGAAGAATTTTTCAGAAGGTAGGCAGATGGAAATAAGGGCTTGGAGTCTCGAAGAGAGATGTGGTTGTCTTCAGCATGTAGGTGAATTGTACTTACCTGTTTCTCCCCCAACACACAACTGCAAACTCATTCCTGCAAGTGGAAGTGACTCACTAGGTTAGTTACTCTTAAACATGTAATCTGGGCCGGGCTTGGTGGCTCGGCCTGTAATTCCACACTTTGGGAGGACGAGGTGAGTGAATTGCCTGAACTCGCGGGTTCGAGACTCACCTGGGCAACTTGGCGAGACCTCATCTCTACAATAAATCAAAAAATTAGCCGGGCGTGGTCGCGTGCGCCTGTAATTCCAACTACTTGGAAGGCTGAGGCGGAAGGATCGCCGAACCCAGCAGGTCGAGGCTGCAGTGGCCGGGAGCGGCCACTGCACTCCAGTCTGGGCAACAGAGTGAGACTCCAACTCAAAAAAACAAAACAAAACATGTGATCTGAAGGGTTACTTTGAATATGGAAGAGAACCATGTGTAGTTTGAAAGTATTCCTTGAGATTCTGCTACGCTTTCATTCCCCCAACCTTTGTTAGAAAGGAAGCAGTAGGTCCAATCCACACTCAAGGGTATGGCTGGCCTGCCTAGAGACTTCCTGCCATGGTCAGGTTGCCATTTTCCAGCAGCATCGGTAACCCGGCAGTACAGTTTCCGCGTACATTAACCTAAATCCTGTGGTCTTGCGTGCAATTAGATAGTTTTGAAGGGAATCTTGATTCATTGAAATGTGGCAGTGCTAAATGCCATGTTCCACCTTAGTCTTTTACAAGCACATTTGAGGTGTGTTGCACTTGGAGCACCTCACGGATCAACTTACCAGCAACGCGACCACACTTTTTAATGAAATCATGAAAAACGAATCACTTCATATTAGATACTATAGCGTTGGAGCCAATTATTTTATTGTGATGATATTTGGCTTATAATGGAATTTTGGATATTGAGGAACTTACGTATGACAATCAAAATTTTATGTCTTATATTTTTCTAATGTGTGAAACAGTCACTGATATGCATTGCAGGTTCATTGATACATATTGTGTAATGGTAACTGTTTGTGGTCTTCCACCTGGTGTTTTTCTCTTTGAGCAGACAATGCAGTCTTTTTTCTTTCTCCTACATTAGTTGTATGTAATTTATTGTCCAGTCTGTTGTTCGAAGATGATGTAGAAGGATGCACTCAGTGATTCCTGAAAACGATTTCTCAACTGATGGATCAGAAGTTTGACAAATTTCAAATGTGTTGTAGGTTTTTCATTGCTTTTGAATAGAAAACTTCAAGGAAACATGCATTTTTGAAAAATCTGTGCTTGTATAAGTTTGTCCTATATAATCAATCACCAACAATCTCTTTATGTCCCCTGAGAAGGGACATCTGAGTGGTTTGCTAGATTTGCATTGTTCCCTCTGAGGGATATCGGAGTGCAAAGAGTTAAACAACGTGGCAGTGTGAGTTCGTGATGTGTGTATTCTACAGCAGTGTTTATCATTACTACCTTTTAATGTTTATGAAAGATAAAAATAGCTGTGTCTGTGGTTACTTTGAAAGGAGAAACTTCTAACCTAGGTTTGTAATCTCTGTGTATAATAGGTATTCCTAACATGATTTGGAATTTGGCTGGGAACAGAAGGTGTTTTCCTTGTGAGGCAGTGTTGTATAATATAAGGTGGTTAATTTTCTAGCCCATCCTGTGGAAAGCCTGTTGATCACAGCATGCACTACAAGGCTTCTCTGGGCGCTCGTCCTTCTAGGCCTCACGCTCTGGTGATTCCAGCTGTGGCTGCTCCTGTACCCACCAGAGCCCCGTGTTTGCTCCTCTGTCTAAGGGCCCAAGGCCCTTGGACACATCAGTGTTGGTGTCTCTGGAACCAAACCTGTGGGCAGAGAAACCCCAGGAACAAAATCCCAAAGGAAACCCACTTCTTGTCCACTGTTGGATCTCCACAGCGTCTACCCTGTCATACCCCTGACCCCACAGCCAGCAGGCCAGCCTTGTTTTTATAGAGAGAGAGGCAAGGACAGGCTCCAGAAGATTGTTGCTTACCCAGTCTCACATGCTATTGCTGCAAGACCTGAAATATACACCTTAGGATACCTGACTCTTTGTACTGTGCCTGGATTGAGGGAACTGATAATTTTTGCCCTGGAAAAGTGAAGTTTTGGGGGAAATATAAGCTCTGACTTCTTCAGTTTGAACGAATACCATATGGGAGAGAGATGATACTTTTTTGAGGATAGCTTCAGTTAGCAGGGAGGATCATTACAATGAGGAAGATTTTAGGTTTATTGAAAACAAAAAACCCCACCAGTCTTCTGTAATCAATGAAATAAGTGACCTTATCCATGCTCCTTTCCCATTTTCAAGCGAGAGTAGCTGCCTACCTGTTAATACTAGAGAGGGTACTTTGCTTGGGAGACTGGACAGCTCTCTGATGTTCCCTTAAAATCTGTTTACAGTGGTCCCTGACACTGGAGCACCCCGGCTCATCCCGCAGAGGGGCATACTTGCTCCTCTACCTGTCACCCCTCTACCCACGTTGCTTGTTGTGACTGCTTTTTCTTTCAAGTCTGCTTTTTGCGTTTGTCTTAAGTAGAAATTTGGAGGTGGGAGGGGAGGCTGAGGTGAGAAGCGAGGGAGGAGTGATTTTTCTAGAGCTTGGGTTTCCCCGGTCACGTTTGTGAGTTCCTCAACTTTGGGTGTTTTCAGTATTCTCCTTCTGGTCCATTTTCTTGGTGACTTTGGACCAAGTGACTTTTGCCACCACTGCCTGAGCCTGCAGTTTGCCAGCTTCTGCAAAGCAACCTGTTCCCACCTCTTTCATTTACTCTTTTCTCCTTTCCCTTCTTGTCCCTCTGAATCTGTTTTTTGTTTTTTTTTTAAATTCCTGGAGGACACAGGAATATTTAAAAGACCTTTCAATTTCTGCCTTTTGTCAGGATAATAACAAAGAATAATATACAGGTAATATTATGATTTGAGTTGAAGATCAGTTCAACTGAAGGTTGAGAGTAGGTTTTCTGAGGATACCTATAATGCCTTTCACATGCCTTTGGAAAATGAAGCATTTACCCTGATTTTAACTAGATATTTTCACCTCATGTCTTGGGCCCATTGGAGAATTTCAGGTAGCACCCCAATATTTTTTTTCTTCAGCATATACATCCCAGTTTGGGCCAGTTTGATTTGTTATGTTTCATGGTCAGACTGTCTGTGGATACATTTGTTTTTGGTCATAGCAGAATTGGGCACCTTAAGCTATGGCAAAAACTCTCCTAAGTTGAAATAAGAGAGTTAGCTTAAAAGATGTTTATGTCAGTAGTTATAATTTTGGTTGTCAGGCATAGCGAAATGTTTAGAAAAATACATATTTAGTAATTGTAAATCTTAAATTTTTAATTATTTTCCCCCCAGAAGTATAAGAAATGTGGCTTTTGTTTGCATCTTTGCATGGTTAATTATTTGAGTTAGTGAAGGTCTTTGGCTCCGGCAAATCATTGTGTTATATGTTCATTAAGGATGAAACAGATTCTCCTATGCCTGAATGATCATGGATACATTAGAAAGCTATGTTAAAAGGTTGTATTTAATGTAAGTTAAACTTAAATGAGAGGAAGATTACTCTGCTTTGCTTGTTACAAATGTTATTAATTATGTTTAGAGAATTACTGCAAGCAACAGTTTTCAAACAAGAATATGTTTAAGCCTTATTTAAGGTGGTCTACTTTAATAAGCTTATTTCCCAGGTTTTATCACCAGAGATTCTGATTCTGATTCGTTTTTAATGCATACCCAAATAATTGGTAGCCTGGGAACTATGTGTCTGACAAACACCCCAAATGATGGGGGAAAAAAATTAAGTGTTAACTGTTCTAGATGGACCATCTTGTATTACTTGATTTTTCACAGAACTAATCTTACTCTGTGAAAACCAGGTTAATTTGTTTATAACATAATGTTTTATTGGAGATAGAGATGGCTATCATGGAGAAGAATTCTTTCTTTCACAAGAGAAATGGACAGATGCATTGTTTATGACAGCCAGGATCATGTGATCCTTTATGAGTGTGCAGTCACTAGGTGATTGGGTCATAGGTCGATCCTGAATGTGTTATGTAGTGTTTCTAATTATTAGAAATATAGATTGTAATTCATTTAAGATCAATAAACTTATTAAAATATTAAAGTCTTACAGGTTACCCAATGCAAATAATTTCAAAACAGCATTTTCTAGCATTGACTAGGAAACTGTTTCATAATACCTTTACAGTAGCATATTTAAGTAGCTACATGAAGTTTGCTACTATAACATGATATCTTTATAGAAATATTATGGCCTTTTTTTGCATATTTGAGGCTTGCTAGTGTTAATATGATTTTACAGAAATTGTGTTACATATACTGCCTTCCTGATAATTAAGTTAATTACTCAGAAATTATGACTACTAATTATAGTGCAATTTTCAGTTTGACTCATAGGAAGAGAAATTAGGCTTTATTTTCATTTGAATCAAGAGACCAAAGGTAGAGAATGAAAAGGTGACTTGGTTTATTGACTTGAAAAATGTGCTCTGGAAGTCTTTGAAATTCATTTCCCACCCAGTGTCTACTCTTCTGCTTTTTGTTTTAGAGTCATTTTCTTTTCATGAATAAGTAAGTTGAAATTCTGAATTAATCGTGAAAACAGAAAGGAATTAGGAATGATTATAAAACATGTAGTTCAAATAGTTCACACTTTAATTTTTCTCATTTTGTTAGGATTCTTCAGTAGATAGAGATTTATTTCACGTTCACCTTCTGTACTCTGAAATCACTAATTTTCAATAATTTTCTAATGTTTCCTGGGCATGTTTATTTATGGCTTGGTCTTTTAGTCTGTAATGTCATTAAGTGAGTTTCCTGATTAGATTTTAAAACCTGTCAAATTGCCTGCTTTCTTCCTTCCCCCAAGTCCCTCATTTCCGCCTATGTGGTTCACGACTCTCTTAGGACTTTGGTCATGCTTCAGAGAAGCTGTATTGTTATTTTAAGTGCACTCACAAGTGACCAGGCTGATAGATACTTTTTTGTTAGTGTTTTCATGTCACTAGGTTCAGGGTGTACTTTTATTTTTTCTCCAGATTTTATTTTAAAATATTTAACTTTTATCAGTATTTAGACACAAATAATCTCCACCAATAACTTAAGACTGTTCAACTGCAGGGTGGAAGAAGTAGACACCCGCTGAAAAGAGTTTCTTGTGAGGTTTTAATGTTTACATCCATAAAGCTTGAGCTATTGGCTAAAATCAAATGAATCTTTACTGCACATGATCATTGTATTCATTATTGTTTGAAAAAGTGATCCTCTGAACATAGTATTCATTATGTGTGAATTGGCCTATAACTTACATGAAAAGCAGAAAGGAGGATATTATAGGCTGGTAATTATTTGCACTGCACATATTCTCGAGCCCGTACCTGGTTTTGATTTATTATCACTATGGTTAGATACTCTGTTTAAAT
Organism: Carlito syrichta; assembly: GCF_000164805.1. Taxonomy (NCBI): domain Eukaryota; kingdom Metazoa; phylum Chordata; class Mammalia; order Primates; family Tarsiidae; genus Carlito; species Carlito syrichta. Next base: position 413,614 of record NW_007259927.1, read on the forward strand.
AGTGCTTTGGCATAAAAGGATTGTGTGTTAACCTGGCACAGCCGTGAGGTTTGTTATTTTTTGTTTTTGATCCAAGTAGTAGCCCTAGGCATACTATGGGCAATAGTTCCTGTATAGCCTGACCTAATCCTGGGTTTTACACCATTATTATTGAGGAGATATTGTATTTTTCTCTACTAACATGGTTGAGTAATTTCTGGGGATTTATTGAACAAGAGGCTAAATGTGGAAAGAATATACCTTTTCGGCATCTGAAATAGGTAGTTAGAAGATTATTGTGAATTTTTAGAAATTGAGAGATACTTCATATATCGCTTCAAGGGGTGTATACAGCAGTATTTTGCTTTTGTCCATATGGTGTATTTCCTTATGTGTTCTTTAGATAATGTGGGAAACCATTTTTTTCTCCTATAAGTTTTAAGCATCCCTTCTGGTTGTCTCCTCCTTGCTTTAATGGACATCTGGTTTATCCCTCACATTGTCACTTCCCTCAAAACTTTTTACACTGACAATTCCTCTTTTTCCTTATCCCTCCCTCTATGTTGTTTTGAACCATTGCTTCTTCCACAGTCCCGCCCCTCACAGCCATTCAGGTCTGTGCTTGGATCCTGAGTTTTTAATTCTATCAGTGTAACTTGCTTCTGAGTTTGTTTTCTGATCTTAAAATGGAAAAAACTACCTCTCATGGGGTGGTGTGTTAGTTTTCTAGGGCTGCCATTACCTGGATGCTGGCTTAAAACAGCAGACATTTGTTTTCTCAGAGTTCTGGAGGCCAGAATTCTGTCTGAAATGAGTGTGTTAGGACATTCCCTCTGGAGGGTCTAGGGGAGTATCCTTGCTTTACCTCTTCCAGCTTCAGGTGCCTGTGGTCTAATTTGGCTTGTGGCCACATCACTTCATTGTCTGCTTCTGCACTCACATTGCCTTCTGTGTGTGTGTGTGTGTGTGTGTAACTCTCCCCACCCTTTCTCTTATACCAATCCTTGCTGTGGGATTTAGGGCCTAACTGGATAATCCAGGATGATCTCAAGATCCTTAACTTAATTATGTCTATAAAGACCCCTTTACAAATGTGACATTCACAGGTTCAGGGGATTAGGATGTGGACATTATCTTTTTGGTGGTCTCTGTTTAACCAACTACAGATGGTTTTAAGAATTAGATGAAATATAATTGTTTGTGTATAGTTACATATGTATGTTTATAGATGACTTTTAACTCAGTGCCTGGCCTCAGTGGGTACTTGGTAAATGTTCATTCATCTCCTCTTTAGACACCTGTGCCCTCCAAGATTCTGCACCCCTGGGAGATTTCAGTGGTTAGCACGCAATTCTGAATGTTCCAGCTGTACTTTATCCCCACTGACACCCATGTTGGTGACCATCGGGATGTCCAGCCCTTGCCTTCCACCCTCACTTTCCTGGCCAGGCCCTGGGGGTCCATGTCGCTGTGGCCTGTACTCCCCTGCACTTCTCCAGACCCCAGCCTTCCTAACCATCGGCTTCTGGTACTCTCTCGCCTTTGTTAATGTTACATTTCATCCTTGCAGTGACCTCTCGTCCTCGTGCCTTCCCTTCTGTTTTTCAAACTTCCATCTACTTGGACCTTCCTAACTTATTTTCTGTTGTGGCCAAATTCTGCTCAGCATGGCTTGCTGTTCCCTGGGCGTGCATCTGTGCACCTCAGAGCCTCTACTTAAGCTATGTCATCAGTGGAAATGCTCTTTTCCTTCCTTCCTCTAGCTGCTTCTTCTTCTTCTGTTTGTTTGTTTGTTTTCTTATTTTGAGTTGGGGTCTCACTGTCACCCAGGCTGGATGCAGTGGCATGATCACAGCTCGTTGCAACCTCCACTTCCCGGGCTCAGGTTATCCTTCTGCTTCAGACTCCCAAGTCACTGGGACTACAGGCACATGGTAACATGCCTGGCTAATTTTTTGACTTTTTTGTAAATATGAGGTATCACTATGCTGCCCAGGCAGGTCTAGAATTCTTGGGCTGAGGCAATCCTCCCACCTCAGCCTCCCAAAGTGATGGAATTACAGGCGTGAGCCACCATGCCCGGCCCTTCCTCTAGCTTCTTTTAGGGCTTTGCATTATTTAAGAAACTGTGATTGTGCCACTGGCTTCTTCTACTCAGGCTACAGTCATGCTCAGGTCCCTCCTCTTCCGAAAAACCTTCCCTTGGCCTTGGTACTTATTTTCCTTTGCTGAAACTTACTGCTTTTACTTTGTCAGTAGGCCTGAATTCTTTGCTGTTTTCCTTTTGTTTCCACACTTTCCTGAAGCTGCTCTCTTGCAGTGACCTCCTCCTGGCATTTTTTTTTTTTTTTTTTTAGGAAGTAGGATTTATGGAGAAGACAAAAAAACTCCCACAGTGGGAGGTGACCCAAGGAGATTGCTGCCTTGTGGCATTTTTAGAAGCGAAATGGTGTGGTGGTAAAGAGTGAGCTTGCTGGAGCCAGGCTGCTGGGGTTTGAACTCTGGCTCCACCACTTGCTTGGTAACCCTGTGACCTTGGGCAAGTTACTCAACTCCATGCCTCAGCTTCTTTATCTAGAAAATGGGAATACTATTCGTACCTACCTTACAGGGTTCCTTTTGAGGGTTAAATAGATGAGTATATGTAAGGTACATCTAAGGATACGTGGCAAAGAGCATATGCTGTGTCTTATTTTTTTAAAACATTTTTTTAAGCTGTTGCTTGTAAATTCTTCTCTTTAACCTCTGCAGCTCTTGACATGGTCGGCCTCACCCTCTTCTTTAGTCCATTGGCTTCCTCACTGCGTTCAAGCTGAGATGAACTCATCTGGGATCTTTTGTCTCTGTGTCTCCTGTTCGTGGTCTGTCTTCAACAGATCTTCACCTTATCTCCCTCCTAGATAAATTTTTCTTCTGGTAATTCACCATAATAGTTCCATCTTTTTGCATTTATACAAACGTCTGTCTCCCTAAATTGTATTTCTAGTCCCTCTTTCTAGCTGCGGGCCTACATTTATAACTGCGTGCTGGCTTTCTTAACCAGCCTTATTTTCCTCTCAAAATCAGCTCTTCCCTTGATGGTTTTTATTAAAAGACCTGGGAATCATGATTGCATGTCACAGCAGTTAGGAACAGCGATATCAGGCTGAGAGGGATGATGTGGGATCCTTCGAAGCTCAGGAAGTGTTTCGAGATCCCTGCAGACAGGCGTGATCTCCTCGTCTTGAGTCCTTACAGCTGTCAGTTAATGAAACTAGATGTGGAAAGAGACAGGGAGACAGTTTTATAGCAGATGCGTTCTTTCATTTTTTCAAGTGGGGAATGAGACAAGTTCATGAATCTCTTTCCTCACAACCCAGGGAAGATGCCCAGGAACTTTAGTAAACTGATGACTTTTGAAGGTCTTCTTTTGGTTTTGTTTTCTTTCTTTCTTTTTTTTTCTGAGTCAGGGTCACCCAGCTTGGAGGGCAGTGGCATGATCATGGCCCACCTCAGCCTTGACCTCCTGGTCTCAGGTGATCCTTCTGCCTCAGCCTCCCAAGTAGCTGGGACTACAGGCATGTGCTACCATGCCCAGCTAATAGTTTTTCTTTTTTAGATATTTAGTTGGTTTTTGTTGTTATTGTTTTGTTTTCCTTCTAGGAAGCAGAACTAGTAAATTAGATTTATGTCTCATGATGCAGAGGCAGATAGAAAATGAATGAAATTAGGGAACACACGGCATTGTTTTAGTTAAACAGTCATAGAGTTCCCTATTTGTTTTTTGAAATGTAGTTTTTTATAAATTGGGATAGAAATTTTAGACAAGGATTTTCTTTAACTGAAGACTTCCCAAGAAGATACTACATTTTATACTAAGAATAATAGGCAAATATTTAGTTATTTGAGTGTGGGTTAATATAGTTTTATGGTGTTTGGAAATTAGACAGTCAGAACCTTTCTCATGCTGGTTTAGTGTGTCTTGCAACACTTTGACACATAACTTTCTTCCTGTTAACAACTACTCTCTATTTAAACACAGCTTCATGCCCTAATGGGCTTTGATCTTTAGGGATTAAACCCATGAGAACTATTAACCTAAGGAATGTGACTCAATTAACTGTAAGTGATTTAAAATAAACAATATGTTTTCCATTTGGAGGGATTGGTATCTAGCTTTTGTTAGTTTTTGTCTTCGGTCTAATGAATAGTAAATGCACTCTTTTGGTAAATAATTTACATTAAAAAATTTTTTTTTCTTAACAACTTTGTTACCTAGAAGTGATATAATTTTTAAAAATTGTTTCCAGGACACACAAAAATGCACTTAATACTCTTACCTAGCATCTCTTTGCTGAAGCCGGTATCAGTTCTGGAAGTTTAGAGTTTTTGCCTTTGGCTTGGTTCTACTTCGGTGGCAGGATTTCTTTTTACAATTTGGTATAGAACAAATATTATAAGATATTTATATCACTGGCAACACCTTTCATATACACCTTAGGGTTAAGTAATCCAAGGTGCTGTAAACCAGTCGGCTTCAGCCATCTCTTTGATGCTCCCCACAACCCGTGTCATTTTAGTTGAACTTCAGATCTTGGTTTAGGTAGAATTGTTCATGTTAGTGTGCCTTTTAGTGAACATTTCCTCACATTTTTTGGTTGACTCCTTTCTTTATTCTTTTAAAGTTCACTCAGGTACAAAAACAGAATAAAAAGTGTGGTATGTGGTGTTTGAGAGCCAGTATAATACAATTCAGGCCTAAACAAGTTAAATCTAATTATAGGACTGCTTTCTAGAAAGCCTGTAGACATGCTTTTAAAAATGATCGTGGCAAAGCTTATGTGAAACCTAGATTTCTGTTTATGTCTTTTATGGATTGAAGGTGAAAGCGAAAGTGTTATTCTACTCGACTTCTCTACCAGTTTTATTTATGCTTTGCTCGTTTGTGTTTTGAGCAAGTTCAACTTTACATAAATGGGGAAGGAGGTAGTAAACATTACAGTTTTCTAACTTCTCTGTTCCCTCTTGAGAAAGTAGAGCAGGACTCAGAAAGTTAGTTAGCATTCTTCATCCTTTCATTCAGCGTTCATCATGTCATGACTGTGCAGAGACAGCCCGTCATAAAATGGAAAACGTCATTAACCGAGCCTCGTCGTCTCTTGGTTTTGCCATGGTAAAGAGCTGCTGCCTCTCATCTAAATGGAGTTTGTGATTTTTTTTGACTTTGTGTTTTAAGAATTTAGAGGAGAAGGGTGCACTGCTGCCATTTTTAAAACAAGGAAACTTGAGATTCAGGGAGCTGTCCAGAGTCATGCATCAGTGCTTGCAGAATTCAGACCAGGAAAAGATTTTCCAACTTCAGTTCTGTGTCCCTCTGAGGAGGGGTGGTTTCTCAGAAGTCAGGGGTTTTGTGATCTTTGTCAGTTTACCACCGGTTTCTCTTAGCAGCAGAAGAAATTACAGGTCTATTTTCAAAGCACTTAACACAAAGAGTTAGTTTTACCCATTTAAAAAAATATACATTGATTTTTATTGTATTTGCTTTTACAATCCTGGCAGGTGAATGTGTGGCTGAACGGGAGTGTAAAAGGTCAAAGAATTAACTCTTAGGGAGAAATTATCAAAGCAGATATGGAATCTAGATCACTTACCCCCCTTCCAACATACAGAGAATTTGCAGGATCTGCTGCAAGATCTTTATCTATACTAGATATTGTAGGGAAACTTATGATATATTTACTGTTAGATAAGGAATTCTTTTGCCTTTGTGAAGTTTTTGGTTTGAGGAAATTAATATATAGAGAAACTGAATTTTGGAACTATAGGATGAGTACTTGTAACAAAATGCCTTTTTGAAATGTCAGAGTATATTTTCTTGTAGAAAGTAATTTATGGATAAAGGAGTTCATTTTGATATTTCAGTTTGCTAATTTAGTTTTATTCTGTTTAACAGATGAAATTGCCACATTAATTCTTTATTCTAATAATTTTGCTTTTCTGAGTTTTTATAGTGGGAAATAGTCATTTCATATTTCTGATTTTCCCTTGGACATGATGATTGAGTCAGTTTGTGTTTATGGGAACTTTACCAATTCTGAATAGTGTTTTTATTAAGTAAAAAAATGTTATTGAGTCATGGTGCTTTCTTTTTTTTCTTTTATAGCCAATACATATCTCTTTATGGTACAAGCTCGAGGTATAATGTTGAGAGAAAATGTGAAGACAATAGGCCATATGATCAGGCTATACACAAATAAAAACAGTACACTCAACGGCACAGGTAAGATTACTTTCTGCTTAATCGTGCTTTGATCTGCTTCTTACCCTTGTAGTCACATAACAGTAAACCAAGTCTTTTAAACTCTGGTTTTGCCTCCAAGTAACTTCCTGTTAAAGATGAAGGTATCTTCGACCAAGTGTACTGGTAGATTGTTTTACTGTGTAAATCAGGACTGCCACCTATTTTAGGATGTGTGGTCACAAAAGTGATGGGGTTTTGATACAAAGATACTCAAGTTAATTCTTGGAAACATAAACAAAACACAAAAAGCAGCTTCTACTCTTTCAATTCACCTATTGTATTTAAGAGAAATTAACCACAAAGAGATTACTTTTGACCACCTTCTCTCCTCATGCCCATTCTGAGTCTTGAAATGTTTTTCCAACTAGATCTAGAAAATACTTGTTTTTAGTTATAGATTCTAAGTAGTTTTATAGCCTTTTTAAGGAGCTAAAAGAGACATTTTATACAGTTGGGAATCAGTAGCTGCTTTTGTCTTTTTAAAATGTAATCTGGAAGTCGAATCTCCATTAGAATCACATAAGGCTAAAACCTAATATGCCAAACTAATGATTTAATAATGAAAGAACTGACGTAAATGGTTTGAACTCTTGCAGAAGCATGTTAATGCTCCACTATAGCAGTGCTACAGCAGTGTCTCCCAAAGTATTATTAGGTGTTATTTTAAAGGGTTCCTTGGCTTGACAGTTGCTGCATCCTCTGTAGTCTCATTTTAAACAGTTAAAATGAAAGATTTAATTCGTGTCAGCAGTTCTTTGTGCCACTGTACACCTACACACTCTACTAAAAGGAAGTCTCCATCTCCCAACCCTGGGGGTTCTTTTTAAAATGTATGTTAAGGTGGGGAATAGTTTTAGACCCTTCTAAAAATCCAAGCATGTAACATATTGATTCTCAATTTAACATCACATGTGCTTTTAAAAAATCCATTCTAGTCATTTGCCTAGTTTGTTTATGACATCACAAATCAAAACACTTGTTTTCTTTGAATCTTAAGGAATTTCTTTCAGACTGTCTTAACATAGTTGATATTTTAATACTAGTCAAAGTCTTATTAACTGGTCTTTTGCATGAGTGAGTCTTCTGAATAGTAGGTCAGTTTTAGAAGTTTACAACATTTAAAAAGCTTCTGTAGGACTTATGTGGTTGAATAAGTTGATCATGAAAATGTTAATTAAAAGTTATTTCAACTGAAAGAAAATAAGCATCTTTAGTTTAGTGTGTTTGTGTAAGTGAATACTAAAAATTTGTGCATGTCAGGTTGTTTTTTCCTGGGGTATGAATGAGTTATGTGTGTGGATGTTGAGCTTGATTAGGAGAAATGATTACTTGGGTGAGTCAGACTTTCCCTCCAGCACCCCGAAACTAAAACAAAACAAAAGGAAATTCTTTTCTCTCCTCACCAAGTCATAGTTGCAGAAAAGACCAAAGAACCAGTGCATACTTTGATTAAAGTTTGCTTACTTTTCTGAACCTTTGTTCACTTTTGATATGGTTCCTTTACTGATAGTAAAGCTGTTCTCAGGAGACAGTCATTGTCTCCATTAGAGATTGGGCTTGGGTGTAACAGGGACTTGACTGTGGTGTCTTAAACACTCGGGATCTTCTGTTTTCATGTAAAAGAAGTCTGGAAGTTGGATATCTGTGACTGTTGGAGGCTCCTCAAAGTAAGTCTTCGCTGCCTTTCATCTTCTGCTCTGTTTTGTAGCTTTGTAGTTGACTCATAGTCTAAGATGGCTGCTCGGGCTCCAATTTTTGTATTTGTCCTTGGGTCAGTAGGAAGGAGAAAAGGAAGTGGGAAGAAGACCAAATACAGTGCCCGCTAGGAAGGAGTCTTCTCTGAAGTCCCCACCCAGTACTTCTTTATACATCTCATTGGCCAGAACTTTACTGCATGGCCACATGCAATGGCACTAGGAAATAGAATCTCTGAGCTGAGCACAGTGGAACTCTGAATGACACTGGGGTTCTGTAACCTAAGGGGAAAGGGGAAGTGGAGTTTGTTAGCAACCATGAGGCTCTGCCATATTCATTTTGCCAACATTGAACTATTTATATACATTGAACTATTATTATAGCTGGTATATTTAACTAGATATTGGAGTTAAAACATTAGGAAAAACCTTCTTCTTTTATATGAGGGTCTCTAGGCTTCTGCGAGACATGGGAACATAAATGGTTATTTGTAATGCGACTGGTTATTTCTGTACAGACTTAAATAGATATAATCTACCAAAAAGAAGATAATGGCCTATAAGATATACAGAGAGCTAATTGAGCTCTAGGGGAGAACTGATTCATATATAGTGGCTCATTTACAATTTAACATTAAATAGTAAACAGGATATGATATTTACAAGTATATTTTATTTCAAAAAGGAGGTCCTGTGCCTGACTTTTTGCAGCATCAAATGTAAATAGATATGTAATTTTTTTTAAAGGAGTCATACACTCTCATAATCAAGTGATCCTTTTCCTTGTGCCTACAGAGCCAGTCAAATGAAAAAAACAAGATGTATTCAGTGAATAATTACTGGAGCAGATGATAAGGGTCATGAAGTGTTAGAGTTTGCAATTTTGTTAGAAATAACCCAACACACTTCCATATTTGGTGGATACTTGTTTCCATGAATTCATGGAGTAAGGCCCCTGACCTGACAAGTTAGTGGTTTGTAAACAGACTGGAACTCTCATCAGTTTCCACTACTGTTTTCAGCTGCCCTTTTGCGGGAAGGTAAAGCCGGTGAGAGACGTCCTTTGGTCTTCTCCTTTTCCTATACATGATAAGGTCCAGTATGTTAATAGGGGATCTGTCTAGTGGTTTTCATCCTGTGTTTCCCTTGTCTTTGGCTGTGGTCCTGGAGGGGAGGGAGAAAGCAGGGGACCCAGAACTTGTTTTGTTTTCAGCCATTCATTAGATGAAATAATGTCTACCTTTTAAAGCTGTCATGCATAACCTATAAAAACTGTTCCTGGCTTTGAAAGCAGTGGTTATTATACTTGGTGGACATGGCTCACCTCACCACTTTTGTAGGAATAACGATTTTGTGAGTTTTTGCAGCATAATCTTCAAAACTTAAGTCAATATTGGCTATATTGTCAGCTATGAAGTGTTTATTTGTGTTCCTTCTATGTTGTAGTTACTTTATTAGATGCTAAAAATCAAAGAAAATTTGATTTCAATTAAAAGAGATGTTCAGACTAGTAACCAGGGTAGTGGGTAGACTGTGTGTATGTTAGGAAGATGTAAATACTGCTAGATAAAGTGCTCACGGATGTGGAGGTGTTTCTCTAAGTCTGGCAGTGAGTGGAGCACCTTACGCCCATTTATAATGATATGGCCAAGAATAACGCATACTTAGCTCCAAAGCTGTGTTTCCAAAGGAAGTGAATATACTGATAGTGTATGACTTTAAGACATTAAAAAAGACTTAGTTCTTTAAAAACTGACTAAAGTGATGAATGTGTTCTTTTGTGATTCAGTCATTCCAGCACTAAAATAAAAAGTGAAACAGTTCTCTGTGGCCCTCAAGACTCCCCAGGGGGAGTTACAGTTTGTTTTGCAGAAATATCTAGAGCTTCACATTTCTGTGGGTTTATAGCTTATAGAATCATAGTATGTAGCTAAGAGGAGGCACCCAAATATTAATAAGATTAATAAATTATGCAGAGTAAGAAAATGCTCTTATTTTAAGTTAACACATGACATTAAGAAATTACTTAAGGATTGCATGAGAATATTTTTCTGTCTCAGGGTTATAAGAAAATGAGTTTGAAACACATACATGTAGTTGACCCCCAGGGATAACTCTGTGTGTGTGTGTGTGTGTGTGTGTGTGTGTGTGTGTGTGTGTATTTTAAAAAATTGATATAGTTGTACAAGTAGGGACAACTTTATCTCTCTTCCCAGCTTTCATGAATGTGTAGTGTAGAGTAGGTGTTTAATAAAAATTGACAGAGTGAAGAAATTAAGAAAAATCATCATCTTTGTATAGGTAGTCTATCTGTTCTTCCTGGTGCAGTGTGCAAAAAAATTCTGTTAAAGAAAAAATCCTGTAAGATGAACTCCGAGTGTGAGACAGCTGTCTAACTTCTGGAGAACTTGCCATTCAGTATTTAATGTTTTAACCATTCATTTATTCATGTTGAAAAGAAAACAGTGTGAATAACTCTCTTACATTTTTATTTTAAGCAGTACTTTCATATCTTCAAAGTAGATAATTTTCATATTTTTACAGTATTTTTATAATAAAGAATAATTTTTAAAAACTGTTCTCCTATTTCACTCCTCCCTAAGTCCCAATCCTCAGAGAGAACTAACTTTAGTTTTTAGCAGCCTATTCTGTCTTTATGTTGCTATTCTGCTGTCCCTTGATTTATCAGTTGTAACTATTCCTGTTATAGAAGAAAAGCATTTAATACTTTATAGTATACCTCATTTTACCTATCCTTACTCCCAGCATGATTATGTTGCAGTTTTAATTCAAATCAGTATTGTTTATGTTGCTTAAGTACTGGTATGTAATTAATGGTTTGTTTTCCTGAGTTAAGTGGTCATCTTTACATTTGTTTTGTGGATCTTTTTATTTTAGTTGACCTTACTTGTTAACTCTTTTCCTTCCATTTGCTGTGCCTCCCCCATCTGTCACTGATTTTACTGAACTTGTAGGCACATGAATTGACCACACTGAGGAGGGTTTTGGAATTCCCCTACCCTTGTCTTCTCTCTTCCATTGTTGCTTTGGAGAAACCTGATGACTGTTCTGAATGCTGTTACTGTACATGGACCAGCTTTTTCTTTCTAGAGACTTTCATGATTTTTCTGTATTGTGAAGTTTTACAAGAACATTTTGGAGCTTTGTTTTTCTTCTCTCACTGGGTTCAGTTGGGCTTATCAATATGGAGACTCTTATCCTTCAAGTTTAATAAATAATTCTGGTTTTTTTTGATCATTTGTCTTCCTGCTATTTTTCTTTCTTTTTAGAACTCTTGTTATGTATTATCTTTTCTCCCCTGTTGTTCAATTCTTTTCCTTCTCTTTCTGCCTTCTGGGAGATTGCTTTGACCTTATTACAATCTGATTTTTTTTTTTTAATATTTATTTTTAATTTTGTTTAGAGACAGGGTCATACTCTGTTGCCCAGGCCGGAATGCAGTGGTGCAATCATAGCTGACTGCTACCTTGGCCTCCTGGGCTCAAGGGATCCTCCCACTTCCATATTACAAGTAGTTGAGACTATAGGCGCCTACCACCACATCCAGCTAATGTTTTTGATTTTTTGTTTAGATGGAGATCTCTCTATGTTGCCCAGGCTGGTCTTGAATTCCTGAGCTCAAGCAATCCTCCCACTTCAGCCTCCCAAAGTGCTGGAATTATAGGTGTGAACCACTACACGAGGGCTTGATTTGATTTTTTAAATTTCAGAATGTATTTTTAGCAATTATTTTTGTGTTTTCTTTATTTATTTTTATTTTCTTACTGTGTCCCTGAAATAAGAATGTCTTATGTTTCTTTCAAGGAAGATTGAAGATAAGTAATGTAAGGTATACATCAATGAATTTGACTAAAAGCTGTCACAAAACTCACACGAGTAATCTTAACCATTTTTAGTGGCATTGATAGAAGCCTAACTCATGCTTGCTGTACTAGCCAAGTAGGAGTCCCCATAAAGAAGAAACTTAAAAAAAACAATGAACTTGAATTTAATATATTCTAGATGTATTTTTTTAAAGCATCTTAAGGAAAGGATCAGTCCTTATTAGACTTCCTTACACTTAACTTTTGTTAAATCTTTTAGGCACATATGGGTAAGACATGGAGCATGGACTTGGTCTGTCACTGGACAGGTCCGACAATTAGCATTCATTGAATTCCTCCACCCCCCTCCCTGCCCCTGTGGTTGGAGGATTTTCCTTGTCAAAAGCTTTCCAGGGCCTCTCCAGAGAGAGACACTGGGGAAGACTCTCACTGAGGCTTCTCCACTTCCTAGTGGAATAGGCCTTAGCAGTTTTACCATCATCGGTCTCTGTCAGGTTGGGGTTTTCTGGCAATACTGTTACCTTGACCCCTTACTGATGCCATGTGACATTTATAATGAACGGGTTTCCCTGGAGTCCTTTGGAATTGGACCTTCTCCTGTGGCTTTTGTCTCTTTCTTGGCACCAGGCCTGGTGGAGTCTTTGTCTATCCCCAGCAACTTCTGCTTCACAACCTTGGCAGGGCTTCTTCTATGAGACAGGCTTGGAGGTGGGGTGAGTCTCTTTGCTCTGAAGTACTTTCCTGGCTCCCAGGCTGCATACCCACCAACTCTGTCTTGAGGATGCGTGAATATTTATGTTGGAGGTGCTTAGTTTTCTTTGGCTCTTCTCACATACGAGAAGGGACCCCAAGAAAACCAGAATTATTTTTTGGAGGGCAGGCCCCTTGTAGTACAGGCTTCCCCTACTAGGTAAGTATTCTAGAAACCCATTGCATCAGTGTACCAGCTAGGGTTGTTGCGAGAGACGGTACTCAGCTTCAGTGAATTTTTTTTGAAGAGTCTTTCAACGTGTTTGCTCATTTTATGTTGGGTGATTTATGAAAAAACCTGCCCACACCATGCTGAGTGTTCAGTAGTAGTTAACCAAAAAATGGCATGATCCCCATGCCTCACCCTCCCTATTCACCTGATTTTGCCCCAAGCGACTCTTTTTTTTTCCTCAGTGAAAAAGAGTTCTCAGAGGGAAACTTTTGTGGATATAGAAGACGTGAAACTAAAAACGGCAGAAGCACTAAAAGATATCATAATTGATGAGTTCAAAAACTGTTTTGGGCAGGTGGAAAAGTGTCTCAATAGGAGTATTGCATCAAACGAAGAGTACTTTGAAAGTGACTGAAGTTTAAACATAGAAAAATAAATACACAATTTTTTAATAAATAAATTCTGGATTTTTGGGGTTCTCCCCTCATACTTCATACTCAGTTTGCAGGATTCTGCCATTTTTCACGCATCAGAGGGTTAAGCTTTTGCAGTCTCTCTCATTGCAGCAGATTACTGAAGACTGAATGCATATCTTTGCATCCTCCTAAAGTGTTTGCTGGAGTTTCATTTTCTGTGTACATGTTTTATGGTCCAGGAGACAGATAGTCATTTAATTAGCTGTTTCCACCTCTTGGTGCTTGCTCACTGCACGTTGATCTCATTCTCTTAGGTCAGCTTCCTCTACATAGCAGGAAACCAGCACGCCATGGTTCTCAGACTTGCATTTCAGACTTTTGCTCCAGAAAGGGACTGAACTATGATCTGTGTGGGTCCACGTTCAAAAATCCTAAGCCTGTGACTGTTTCATGGGTCAGGTGCTCATCTCTAATCACCCATAACCACCCCTAATTGAATATTTTTATGGGCCAGGGATTGTTCTAAACACTTTACACATTTTGTAGTACTGAAATCTGCAAACGACAATATGAGGCAGGCATAGATGAAAAATTGCATTGTGTCCTGCCCTGTATCACACACCTGGTGCGTGCCCGCACAAGGATTTGAAACTCGGGCATTTGACTTTGGTGCCCTCAACCACTGCCCTGTGTGCAGTATAACTTGCTGACTCTAAAGATAATGGACCTAACATACCAATAGCTCCAAGGCTCCCCGAGGGCTGCAGCCTACGGGCTGGGAATGACTCATTGAAAGGCTTAGAACGGGCTGTATTACAGAAGTAGACTGCATGGGGAAATCTCAGTTTCCACAGTGAGAGGCGGAAAGGAAACATTCCTCCCACCCCTCTGCTTTGTGCTGCGGCCGTGGGGTGCTTCAGAACACCTGGCCCTTGTGATAGTGGAGAGGATTCCCTGCTACTTGCGTACTCCCTGAAGATGTGGCTCAACCAGAATATGGTATTCTCACGTGGTTACAAGTGGGACTGCTATGTTTGTATGCGAGGAGAAGGGTGGCTGCCCTCTGGACTTCTCTTGGGAAATCATACCAAGCTGCCCATTCTAACAGCTGGTCTGCAGTTCTCTGTTCTTTATAAATAATTGCTTTTAAGTACTTCTATAGGTTGCATATTATAGTTTTCTCACAGTGACAGTGACTTATGTCATTATGAGGGGCAAAACAAAAGGCAATTTTTTGGTTGTAACTTTTTTTTCTCTCTCCCCAAGATTATCCAGAAGGCAGTAATTCAAGTGATTATCTTATTCAAACAACAACGTATCTTCCGGAAAACTTCACGTATTCACCAAACCTCCCCTGTCCAGAAAAACTGCCTTATATGCGTAAGTGTGATCTAATTTTGACTTAATTGTTTACTTGTGTTACAACATACAATAAAATCATAAAAACCACATGGTTTGAGCACATCAGGGTCAAATCATTGCGGCAGGTGCAAATGTTTGTATTATACAGGACATTGTTTGATTTTTTTTTTTTTTTTTTTGCAAAGCACTTTTTGGAGGGAGATGATTGAAAAGCTGAAGGAAAATACAAAAGAGAAAATGACAAATACTTATATTTCTTCCACCCAGATTTAAAAACTAATACTTTGACTTACCTCCAAATTCTTTTAAAATGGTATTTAGGAGACTAGTTTGTGGTATCTTTTTAAACACAAAGTAAGCCAAAGTCCTTTCTGACCCCCATCTGCAGGGCTAGTTCCCCGCCCCTCCCTCAGAAGTCACCTCACCTCTGTTGTGAGTGTGGTGTGTGTTATTACTGGTTGTACAAAGACCTTTTTTTTTCATAGGTGGGTGTATATATAGAGTTTCAAAGATATAATTTGTGACTCTATATTGTTTCAAAGGAGAATTTATGTAAATGGTCTTACACATTTACTCCTGTAGCTTGCCTTTTTTGGCTTAATTTTTTGAGAATTAACCATGTTGTTACATATAGATCTAGTTTATTTTCCATAACTATTATTGTATAGCATGTCTTCGTTTAGATGTGCCACATTTCATTTACCTGTTTCCCTGCGAATGGACATTTAGGTTGTTTCTTCTCTATTGCTATCACATTTTTGTTTGTTTTTTGCTACAATGAACATAATATAGATTTTCCTGTACATGTATGCTTGTGCACCTGAGGGTTGATGACTAGGGGTGGAATTACTGGGTAGGTTGACTCAGTATTTCCAGATTTGTCAAATTGCTCTTGAAAGCAGTTGTACGAAACTTATGTCCCTAGCAGCAAAGCATGAGTGTACCATTTTGGTATTGATGGATTTTTACATTTTTGCTAGCCTGATAGATTAACAAATGATATCTCATTGTTTCAGTTTTCTCATTTTCCTCATTACTGGTGGGGTTGAGACACTTTTCACGTGTTTGTGTTTCTAAATTTTCTCTGCTGTGACTCGCTCCATCAAGGGCTGCATCAGTCTCCTTTGATTATTAGGTGTATGTCCTGCTCTCTAGGAGTTCTTTATATTTTGGCAGTGACCCAGTGTCACTATGCATGGTGTAAGTGTTTTTTCACAGTCCAGGCCTGTCTTTTTATTTTGTTTATGGAGTTTTTTATTTTAGGGAAGTTTAAAATTATAACATTTTCAAGTGTATCAATCACTTTAGTTAAGGTTTCTGCTCTTTTTTTTTTTTTTTTTTGGTCTAAAGAAAGTTTTTATTACCCCAAGGCCTACATACAAATACTTTCTTTCCTTCTAATAATTTTTTAATTTTGTTTTTATTTTTGTTTTTTTGTGTTGGGCCTCACTCTGCTGCCCAAGCTGGAGTGCAGTGGCACGATCACGGCTCACCACAGCCTCGACCTCTTAGGCTCAGATGAGCCTTCTGCCTTAGCCTCTTGAGTAACTGGGAATACAGGCCCGTACCATAATGCCTGGCTAATTAAAAAAAAAATGTTTATAGATATGAAGTCTTACTATGTTGCCCAGGCTGGTCTTGATCTCCTGGGTTCAAGCAATCTTCCCACCTCTGCCTCTCAAAGTGTTGGGATTACATGCGTGACCCCCTATGACTGGCATTCATTTTGCTTTTAAATTTTGTATATAATATATGTGTGACCAAGCTACTGTACTTTAAATATATATATATTTGAAATTATGAAGATACCATATTATTATTATTATTTTTTAAACACTATACTGTACTCTCAATACTCAGAAACCACCACAGCTATTATTTTGGCATTTTTCCTTTGTATATTTCCCCTTTCTCCCACCCCATGATTTTAAGCAAACTTTGTACTTATAAGTTTGTATCTTGATTTTTATATGATAATTTAAATAAACATCTTTGTTAATTGCTTATCCCTGTGTTCTAAGTGTGTTTTTTTATGTCTTTACATGAGTTGTTTAAATTGAAGAAATTAGCCTTTCTTATCATATTTGTAGGATTTTTTTTCTTTTTGAGTTGGAGTCTCACTCCAACTGGAGTACAGTGGCACGCTCCTGGCCACCGCAGCCTCGACCCACTGGGCTCTGGCGATCCTTCCACCTCAGCCTTCCAAGTAGCCAGAATTACAGGCGCGCGCTACCACGCCCAGCTAATTTTTGATTTATTGTAGAGATGAGGTCTCACCAAGTTGCCTGGGCGGGTCTTCAACCCGTGGGCTCAGGCAATCCACTCACCTCGTTCTCCCAAAGCTCTGGGATTACAGGCTAAGCTACTGAGCCCGGCGGATTTTTAAAAATTTATTGTTGATTGGTATTATATATCTGTAATAAAAAGAAAGAGTGACCTTTCTTTTATTCTAAGGCCATGATTTTCAAACTTAAGGGCACACCAGAATCACCTGGACAGTCTTATATAGCACAGCTTGCTAGTCCCACCCTCAAACTTTTGGGTTCAGCAGGTCTGGAGGAGGCCTGTGAATGTGCATTTCTGACAAGTTCTGAGAGGTGATGCTGATGACCCTTGGGCCCCACTCTGAGACTCACTGATCTAGAGCAGCCAACCTTGTCCCTAACTGCACAATAGAAACACTATTTTATATTTTTCGGATTTCTTGGGCCCAACTCCTAAGTTTTTGATTTTATCAGTCTAACTTGGGCCCTGGGTGCTGGTATTAAAAAAAAAAAAAAATTATTGGGTGAATCTAATCTTGCTATTTATTTGCTGTCCCATGATGGAGAATAAAGCTCGGTGGTTTTTGTGGCTGTCATTGCTTTATTGTTGCAGTCTTGTTTTCCTAAAAATGAATATTCTTGACTATACAATACTGAAGCCACTGGGAATGTTCTGTTGATATATTGATTATAATAATTTTATGTTCATAATTTGCATACTCAAGTCTTTGTTGTTTTAGGAAATCTTTCTGCTTTTGGATTAGTTGCCATTTTCTTTAATGAGTACTTTATGTGTACTCATTAACTCTGTTTAGAAGCACCTGCTTGCGGGCTCTCCTCCAGCCTACGGCTTGCTGCATCATCTACAATAGTGCTTGAGCGATTGCATGTGCTGCTGCTCCTTCAATCTGCTTTCCTCGGAGTCTTGTATTCTTTTATATGAAAGATCCCACAGGCCGGTTGTGGTAGTTAACACCTGTAATCCCAGCACTTTGGAAGGCAGAGGTGTGAGGATTGTTTGAGCCCAAGAATTCAAGACCAGTCTGGGCAATGTAGTGAGACCTTGTCTCTACAAAAAATAGAAAAATTAGCTAGGTCTGATGGTGCGCAGCTGTAGTCCAAGCTACTTGGGAAACTAAGGCAGAAGGATCACCTGAGCCAAGAGGCATGATTGTGCCACTGCACCCCAGCCTGCACAACAGAGTGAGGTGCCACCAACCTACCCCCCACAAAAGATGATCATGCAAGTGTGACCATCTTTTCACAGCAGGCTCTCTGATGGGCTGCCAGCTTTGAGTCCAGTACCAATCCTGTATCCAGTAAGTGGTGGCCAAGGTGACAGGGTTATTTGGTAGAAAATACAGCCACATACAGACAACACTTTAGAAAGGAACCATGGATACAGCTTCTGCCAAGAGAGCCTTTCATGAGCTGCCCAGCAGAGCCCTTTACTAGTTGTGTGACCCCTGCACAGTGGAGCCTCAGTTTACCTATCTGTAAAACCTGGTATTCTCATATTACCTTCAGGGTGTTGTGAGGATAGAATGAAGCATGGTGATCCTTTGGCCTCAGCCTCCCAAGAAGCTGGGGCTACAGGCATGTGTCACCATGCCTGGCTAATTTTTAAAATTTTTTTGTAGAGACAAGGTTTCTCTGTGTTGCCCAAGCTGGTCTTCTCAAACTCCTGGGCTCAAGCAATCCTCTTAAAGTACTGGAGTTACAGGCTTGAGCCACTGTGCCTGGCTCCTTCTTTCTACTTTTGATTGACGGAACCAGACCTTACCATGATCGAGGGAATAAAAAACCTAGGAGAAATGTGGGGAGTTAAGAAGTTTATTCTTAGCTATGCATCCATCCTTGTTTTGTTTTAATTAACAGGATATTTTCCATTGATGAGAGAGAGCAATACAATAAAATACCTAAGTATAAAGCCTTATTATGCTATCACACAAAATAATTGAATGATAGTTTTCTAAATAGTAGTTAGAAGGGATGTGTAAAAATAAAATCTACTGGGATGAAAACCATTCAACTATGAGTGATATTTACTTACAATCACCAAAAGTGAAAAGGCTTAATCTTGGTGTGTTTGATTATCTCGCTGTAAGTTCTTTCTGATATTTCACTCGTGTAGCAATGGAACCACTGGTACTGGATTTCCATAAGATAAAGTGTGACTTTTCAAATTGGAATTCAGATAAAATGCAGTCCTTGGATTTCAGCAGTGTTTCATATTTGATAGTGGTCAATTACGCTGCCAAATCTATTTTAATATGTATTCTTTATATGAAGAGCATGAGTGAATACTTCTTTGTTATTGTTAGTATTTATAGGTTACCTAGAGAGCAAATCCACTTTCAGCTGTATTGAATTTATGTAAGAGTCTTTGTACTAACAAAGCAAAATGGAAGTTTCACCTTATGTAGAACTAAAAAATAATAAGTGCTTAGTGTAGATGTTTTGATTTTGATTTTTCATGGCGGGGGAGGGTTAGAAGGTGAAAAGGAAAGAGACTTCAATGAGGGGGGCAGTGTCAGAATTGAAAGCCAGTCAGTCCTAGGTGACTGTGATTCCGGGTGTGGACACAGAGTTGGGTGTACAGTGATGATGTACAGGACATCTGTCAGTGCATGGGGCTGGATTTTAGAAGGTAGTGTGGCTAAAAGTCATGAACTTCAAAGGAGGCCAATTTGTGGAAGAAGGAAGTAGATGATTACTTGTATGGTGTAGGTTTAAGTCTGCAGAATACCTTCTTTTATGCTGGGCTCCAGGATTCTAGACCTAGGAGAGTGAGAATACCTTTCATTTAGCACAGTTTAAAAGGAAGGAGTCTGTTTACTTCAGAGAAGAGCCAGAAGAGAGGGGTGGTATGCTAGAAAAAACATTGAGGTACAGTATCAGAAATTTCTAGGCAACTGAATGGTTCTGGAAAACACATTTGGAAAGGAGGCATATATAATAACCCATACTTTCTTGGCAGAATGTCACCAGTGTTATAGTGGCTTTGGGGAACAAGAAAGAAGCAGTACATTAAATGTACACATTGTAGGGCATTTCCCTGTGGCAGCCCGCTAAACCTGAATGAATGTGTGTCTCATAATTAAGGAAATATGGTGGTTGTGAATTATGACTTTGAAGGATGTTGTCAGCTTCTCAATAGTCAGGGAGTAGGAAAACAACTTGTAAGAATGTAATAAAATGTGTAAGGCCCCTAGGAGTGGACCAGAGGTCCATTGGGTGGATTATGAGGCAAAGCTGGGAACACATAGCAAAATCTGTTACCTGGAGTTTACAGTTAGTCATTCAGTAAAGCAAGAGAGAACCGTAAGCAATGGAGGAAAACAGGGGTTGAGAACTGTATACAATGGTCAGATTAGGAGACGAGAACTGGGCTGTCCAGGGCACTGTTGTTTTGGGCCATCTACATGTTGGGCACCTTTTGCACAAATGTCCAAAGACACGTTTTAGCACCTGATGGAGCCAGGGAGTGAAAATACAGGTGGAGGAAGCAGGGTGAGACAGGAGTCTTCCTACTGATTCATTCATTCATTCATCCTGTTTCTGGGCATTGCACTTGGCATTGGGGATGTGTGACTAACACTCTGTCTTATGTTTAAAATGCTCAGGTTTGGTCACCTCAAGAATTGTTGAGTGAGAAATCGTTTGTTAAGAAGTTATAAAATTCTAGAAATTGACAAGCTTAAGTAAAGCATGTGAAATAGGCAGTGTCTGTCATTGGCTTCAAAGGGATTAGAAAGGAAAGAGATGACCGATGGCTGGATGACTCAGTTCAGCCTCAGAGCTGTACTCAGGAGGCAACGGAGAGGGTAAGAGGAGGGACTGTCTCATCTTATCAAAAAATTATTTTCTGGCTTTGGAGAGGAATTCACCCTAAGGGACATTTCTAGGGGGAAGTTCAGGTCTTTCTCTGACATTATCATCAGAGCCTTTGAGTTCTGCACATTTAAAATCCTGAGGGTAAGATGAGACAAAAGCCAAAGTATCCAGAATTAGGCTATAGATACCAACAAATGTATATATATAGGCTCTAGACTAAGTGAAGTAGTCATTTAAAACTGCTGATTAATAAAGAAAACAACTCTCTGCCTGGAGATTGTATGCCTTAAATTTTACTTGAAATGTAAGAAAGGTGTAAATATAGGTAACTGATCTGTATTGAGTATTTGCTATTTTAAGAATTATATTTTAGCAGAACATATAGTTTTTTGAATCACATGCCTGACATACATGCCTGACAGACCCTAACCCGTTCAGTTCCAACTTCTCCACGTGGGAGGTATTGTTGCCTAACTTGCAAATTTAGCCTTAGGAAATTATAGTAAATGTCCTACATAACCAATGGTGCAACTAAGTTGCTCTCACACATGACAGAAGCAGTTTGGCACAGGAGACTGAACGGTAGCTCACAGCTGACTTGAATTCCCTGCTCTTCACCTTGACCCTGTAGGTCCTTAGTGGTCCCTCCTCTCTCCAGGTGCCCAGTTCTCCAGCTCTTTCTAACTCCAGCCTCACCTTCTAAATAGTGAAGATCAGTGTTTGGTAAATTATATTATTATTATTATTATTTTTTTTTTTGAGTTGGAGTCTCACTCCATTGCCCAGACTGGAGTGCAGTGGCCGCTCCTGGCCACCGCAGCCTCGACCTGCTGGGCTCTGGCGGTCCTTCCGCCTCGGCCTTCCAAGTAGCTGGAACTACAGGCGCGCGCTACCACGCCCAGCTAATTTTTTGATTTATTGTAGAGATGAGGTTTCGCCAAGTTGCCCAGGCGGGTCTTGAACCCGCGGGCTCAGGCAATCCACTCACCTCAGCCTCCCAAGGCGCGGGATTACAGGCTGAGCCACTGAGCCTGGCTGGTAAATTATATTATTTACACGTCTTTGCTGATTGTGATTATACTACCGGCTAAATGGATTTGTCAGTGTGTTGTTTTTTGACCTTTAAATCTCAATCTCAAAGCACTTGCTTTCAGTTGAAAATCTCAGATTTAGCACAGGCAGAGAATGAAGGTTGGGTATCCTCTGTGAAGCCCAGTGAATCCTTTTTCTTCACTTGCCCTTGAAATCTTAGCACATGAAGTAAAGGTTCTGCCTG
Source organism: Carlito syrichta (assembly GCF_000164805.1). Lineage (NCBI taxonomy): Eukaryota > Metazoa > Chordata > Mammalia > Primates > Tarsiidae > Carlito > Carlito syrichta. The sequence goes on from NW_007259927.1 coordinate 435,489, forward strand.
TCTACTACACCCAGGCTGGAGTGTAGTGGCACCATCATAGCCACTGCAGCCTTGTCTGCTGGGCTCAGGTGATTCTTCTGCCTCAGACTTCCAAGTAGCTGAGACAACAGCCACGCCACCATGCCCAGCTAATTTTTGATTTATTGCAGAGGCAAGATCTTGCCATGTTGCCCAGGCTGATCTTAAACTCTTAGACTCAGGCAGTCCTCCCGCCTCAGCATCCCACAGTGCTAGGATTATGGACGTGAGCTACCGTGCTGGCCGTGATCGCTTCTTTACAAGTAAAGAAAGATGTTTGCTGTTTTGACTTCATTCATAGTAGTTGGTTTCCCAATGCTTTCTGAAAGCATTGGCACACTTTCATGAATGAAACCTGAAGGGAACACCAGTACATAAAAGAGATCAAAGTAGCCATATTGGGGCACCCCCGGTCTTCTCTCCCCCAACCACAGGCTTCCTGAGAGAGGTTCCTTCCTGAGTACAGTTTGGAAACCATATCACCACCAGCTCGTCTGTGGAGTGTGTCCTCCTGGCCATCCTTTCTCTGAGATGTCCCTTTCCCTTCCCTTCCCATGGGCAGGAATCATTTCCCTAATACCACTCCTGACCCCCAATAATTAGTGTTTATTCTTTCTCCTTTCTCTCTCTCTGATTACACCTTCACTGTTCCCAATGGTGACAATGCTATTTCCCCCCCCCCCAGCTTCAGTACAGTGACATTGCTGTTACTCTTGATAGGACAGCCTCACACCACTGGGTCATCTTTGGCCTTTGGCCAGCAAAGCATTAGAATTTCAGAGCCAAGAGCAACAGGCAGGTAGGAAAGCTGCCAACGGACTCCCGGGGGTGTGGGCAGAGGAGGCAGTCAGGAAGAAGGCAGACTCATGGTGCCTTGGACATGGGGATCGCTGGGGACACAGGAAGCCCTCCCCATCTAGGAGGTGGATACAGGGCCTGTATCTCGCCAGCGCAAATGCGTTGGAGATGAAAATTAAACTGCAAATGATGCTGGAGAAAACTGCTGACAATAATGATGATTATAGCTGTTGAAGCAATAAAGCTGGAGAAAAGACAAAAAATGTGGTTGAACAGTGTATAAAGAATACCAACTTCAGTTACTTATATGAACTGCTTATTATTTAGCCTAATTACTATCATTTTAGCAATCGTGCATACTGTTAAATGCATCAGATTTATTTGTGTGCATCTTATTTGATTACAGTGCTAGCTTCTGTTTTTGTCAGCTGAGTCATGATAGTCTATACTTCTGTTGCCAGATCAGTCTTACGTTTGACTTACCCTTTCTCGGCTAGTTCATAGATTTCTCTTTCCTTTAGGTAAATTGGACTTTTCTAAGATGAGCTAGTTTGCATATCTGGTCACACTCAAGGGTGGGGGTTTGGTTATAAAAGACCACAAATATTGTCAGTAGAACAGGCAGACATTTGAAGATTGTGAATTTTTTTCTGAGCTTACTGGGAAACATAGGCATTTGCATTTCAAATACTTCTCTCTAGCATACCTCAGTGCTGAGTAGAGGCTGCTGACAGTTTCTGCAGAGTCACTATGGGATGGGAAGAGATGTTGCTGTGAAAATCTTATAGACTGGTGGGAGGAAAGAGGCCCTCTGGAGAGGAAATGAGTGGGTTTGTTTGTTTTGTTTGTTTGGTTTTGAGTCAAGGTCTCACTCTGTTGCCTAGGCTGGAGTGCAGTGGCACAGTCACGACTCATTGCAGCCTCAACCTTATGGCACAAGTGATTCTCCTGCCTCAGCCTCCTGACTAGCTGGGACTACAGGTGTGTGTCACCACACCCAGCTAATTTTTTGATCTTTGTTATAGAGATGACGTCTCACTGTGTTGTCCAGGCTGGACTTGATCTCCTGGCTCAAGTGTTCCTCCTGCCTTAACCTCCTAAAGTGCTGGGATGACAGGCCTGAGCCTCCATGCCTGGCTGGGAATGAGTGTTTTTATGAGAAATCATGGCCACAGGAGGCTCAGAAGACTTGAAATGGGAAATCTTAATATTTGTTGGTTTGTGTTTTGAGATGAGGAGGCTGAAGAGAAAAGTTTGACCGGAGTTACTCTCTAGAGCAGTTTGTACCTGTTTGGAAGTTAACAGGTGACATTGAAACTGCTAAAAGCTATTCTGTAGTTTATTCCACTAGCCTTTTGTATACTGCTCTCAGTGACATTGAAAGTATTGAGGGTAGCATCACTTTGAAGGAATGTTAGTGATCACGCACCTATTTTAATTCTCAGATGAAGACCCAGAGACTTCTTGATTCTTAGTTCTGTTTTTGACTGGATTGATAGAAGTGGTTTTCCATCTAAGATGTATTCCTATTTCAGTGGTATACATCAGAATAACCATTAGTAAAACCCTCCAGTAATATTGTGTATTTGTTGACTTGGAGAGTGAGTACCCTGTTAGAGCAGGAGCATCTTAGAAGTTCATCGTTTTTCAGCTTTGTATACCAAGGGGCCCGGTGCATAGTAAGTGCTCAAAATAAATGCATTGAATTGTGTATGCAAACTCCCTCTCTTAAGAAATGTAAGTAGATGGAGTGATTGTAGCTAGCATTGGTTGGGTGTGCCTATTACCTGGCACAGCACTTGATCCTTCACACAGGTGATTTCATCTAATGGATACATCCGCCTTGGGAGGCAGGCATCACTGTCTTACTTATAGAGGCACAAAGAGGTTAGATAATTTTCCCGGTAGTAGACAGAAGCTAGGATTTAGCTCCTGGTCAATCCAGCTGCTTATTTAACTCTTAAGTACTGTGTCATCATGCCCTCTATGCTGAATGTGTTGAAATTAAGTGCAGTTTTAAAATATTCAAATAGTTGTTAAATTGCAATGACATGCTAAGTTGTAATGACATGCAAACATTTTCCAAAGAATTTAAAAATATTCAGTAGATTGCTCAGAAGCAAAACGTTTAAGAAAAATAATTTGATTTTCTTTGGCTGTTTTATCAAACGTAGTATGGTGACCATACAATTTATCATCGAAACTAAATGTGAGAGAGCTGCTATGGATATAGTGATAGCAGGATAAATCATCCCGTCCTTGGAACTAAGTTTTGCCATCACCCTGTTGATTGTCATTTGTCCTACTTGGGTCTTTGAGGCCAACAACAACAAAATTAAAACAATTCTTCACATTTTTAACTTATAGGGGGATTCCTCAATGTCAATGTAAGCGAAGTCAGTTTTGATGAAATTCATCAGCTCTTCTCCAAGGATTTAGATATTGAGCCGGGAGGTCACTGGAGGCCTAAAGACTGTAAACCCAGATGGAAGGTGAGGTAAATTCTTTTCATAAGTGACTTGACTATTACTATGAACTTGAGAAAAAAAGTGCTTGATTCAAAACACAGAGTCAAATGCCTTTAAATCTTGACAAAATTAAGACATCACAATTTTTGTATTTAATATATAGTATTTACAGTTCAAATGTGATTTAATGGTGTTACTTGTGAAGACTGTAAATGCATCTATGCATATACAGAATACTGGGGATGCCAAAAAAAGTGGTGAACACCTTTTAAGAAATGTTAAGAAAAGTTTGCAGGCAGTGGTAGCTGGTGGGGTGTACAGAATATCAAAAAGGCTACCTGATCCCAAACCAGGCGTTGTGAGGACTAGTGGGAGGCTCAAACTTCACCTGTTCAGTGACCACTTATGTACCTAATTCTGAATTGTACCCCACATCTTTCAAATAAAATTTAAAAAGAGGGAGAAAAAAAGAAATGCCTGGATGCTGATGGTAATCACTTTGAACACCTCTTGTAATTGCAGAAGTCAAACATGACTTGTATTCGTCTTATTGAGTATTGCAATTTTAACAGTTTTTTCCTTTCTTAAAATGTGTATACATTGTTTTTTACACCCTTTTGTGTGTGGTCTTTTGGAGTTCCTGGTAATAAATGTGTGACTTGAGTTTGGGTTGGAAAACAGATTTTTTTTTTGTTGTTGTTCTGTTCTGTTTGGAAGAGAGGCTGTGAGTTCTCTGCCTCCTGCAGCTGTCCCTAATGATTCCTGACACCTGCGGGCAGAGTCCCACCTATTTCTGGAACCTGGAGAACTCCTGGAAGGATATTCATATCCTGATTTTCAGTTGGGTTTGGCATTGGGGTTTTCATGCTCTATTTGTCAGCGTCTAAGAATTCTTAAGAGACTGCTCAGAGGTCACTGGGGAACTTGAAAGGGAGGTCGTGGTCTCTTCACTTTTGTTTCAGAAGGCAGAGCCCAAGCTTTCAATCTTTTCAGTATGTCAGAATTCTATTTAATGTTTTGGTTAAAAAAACTGTAAGGAGTTGGATCTGCTCCTGCTGCTTTAAAAAAAATTAAAATCGTGATTTAAACCAGAGCTGCTTTCAATACTATGGAATTGGTTAATAAATGCATATTCATGATTCATGTAATGTACTTGAGTAAGAAACAGCATTTATGTCACTCAATTGAAAACTACAGCTGATTAAATCAAATGTTATTTCCTAACGGATTGTGAAGTAACCTTGATCTGAAAACAGTTCAATTTCTTTTTTTAAATATTAGTATTCTTCTAGAATATTTGTATGTTAGTACAAAAAAAAAATCACTGGTAGGAAGGAAAGTTGTATGCTGTTAAACGCTTGAAAAAGACCCTCTGGCTTTATCAACCTGAACTCTTTGTGTTTGGGGATGTGTATTGTTTACGTCTATATCCCTGACACAGAGTATATTGTCTTATGTTAGGTAAGCACTAAATGCATTTTTGTTGAATGGACTTTATAAGACAAATAAATGTCTTTTTGGCCTTGTTACAAATGATTAAGTAAATAGTCAGCTTTCTCATTGCCTTGAACGACTTGTGACACTGTTTAAATGGATTCTAGTACCAATTTTAGCAAAACATTCTATTTTATAATCGTCTTATGCTGTTTCTCAGATCAGACTCATTAAGTAAATGAGTACCTTCATATTTCTTGATTGATTTTCCTCACAGTTGTTTCTGTATAAAATGTGGCCCACTTTACATACATTCCACTTTTTAAAAATGGCCTGGGCAAAGAAATTACTTTTAACACTTGGGCGATGAATGTGTGTGTTGAATGCTAATGGAAGAAAAAGCACACTCAGCCACAAAAGTGGTGGGACAGGTGGCACTCGGAACTCAGACGGATACTCATATGGGACACAACGTGCCCCTCAGGTGTGCCTGGTAGCATACTAGTGGAATAATTTGGGATAGGGAAAGTTAAGTATTCTTGTCCTTTTTCCAGTGGGCTATATTAGACGATTTTAGATTTTATAATTTGTTTTGTTTTCATTTTCTGGGAGACAGGTATATCACATGAGTAGTTCTTACTTAGGGATAGTAGTAGACTGTAAATGCCACGTGAGTGAATAGGTAACGGGACTGAAAGGAGTTCATGGGAGCAAACTAATTCAGGGATCTAAGAATTTGCATGTTTAGGAACTATATGATAATGTGACTTTTACTTCATCTTTCAGCAAACCCTTCTTAGAATTTAGTCTCTAGTTCTGAGCTATGCAGCTAAAGGTATGAGAGGAGTTTCAGAGATTATTCAGAAGTAAGCTATATGCATATAAATATTGTATAAGTATAAACTCACTAAATAATTAATTTCTCCCCCTACCCTTCCCTGCCTGTTTACAATCTGATAATGTTCCATTCTAATAGTGGAAGAGTTGAGAGAAAGGGAAAGAAAAATAACTAGATTTATGTTAAACATCTGCTGTCAACTTGATTCTTAATATTTGAGGCTTTTTCTTTTCTTTTTTTTTTTAATAAAAAGATACAGCCAAGTTCATTGATGTCCAGTTAATTTGAACTAAGATCTTCCAAAACTAGTGATTGTTGCATGTGTGAGTGGATGATTTCAGCACAGGTTGGGCACCTTATAGGAGCAAGTTTATTTCTACAAGGAAGGTTGAAAGAGGAAGATGATAATGCTTTTCAAGTCATCAAAAGTGAAGTTGGCTCACGCCTGTAATCCCAGCACTTTGGAAGGCTGAGGCAAGAGGATTTCTTGAACCCAGGAGTCTGCGACCAGCCTCAGCAACATAGTGAGACTTCATCTCTACAAAAAACTTGAAAAATTAGTTGAGTGTGGTGGTGTGTGCCTGTAGTCCCATCTACTCAGAAGCTGAGGTGAGAGGATCGCCTGAGCCCAGGATATTGAGGATGTGGTGATTAGTGACTGTGCCACTGCACTCCATCCTGCGCAATAGAGTGACACCTCAACTCAAAACAAACAAAGTGAAGTGTTTACCTGGGACAGTGTCTTTCCATTCAGAGTTCAGGTGGAGGGTTTGGACAACTTTGATCTAAAACCTCCAGGTTGAAAGAACCAGGCAGCTGCTTGATGCTGTTATCTACTCAGGGGTCTGGAGTTTGATTTGTAGTCTAAGGTTCCTCAGAGATGGGTATTAGCCACCTGTTTCAGAACTGCTTGAGGCATTTGGTAAAAATGCAGATTCTTGAACTCAGTCTTCAGAACATTCTGATTCTATTGGTGGGGAGGGGTAAGAACTTGCCTTTTTTATCAGTTGCCTCCTGTTTGAGAATCACTCCTGTGGACAGTGGAAATGAAGAGAAAGAGGAAGATGGAACTGAAAACGCTGAAGGAGAATGAGGGCTGGCTATCTTATGCTTCCTCAGTGGCAAATAGCTAGATTCACCTGAAGGTAACCAGGTCTAAAGCCGTGTCATTTAGGGACACTGTAGCTGGTGGTGTGCTGGAAGTTTTAAACTGGGACAGAACCTTGGTGGGAGAAATGGATGTGGTAAAAATTTTTTCTGGATGATCTTCTCAGAAAATAAGCAAGGAAAAAAAAAAGGTGCATACAATTGGTTAGACTAGTGAGTTTAAAGTGGGCGCAAACTGGTGGGACTCGGTGGCTCAGCTTGTAATCACAGCACTTTGGGAGCACGAGGTGAGTGGATTGCCTGAGCCCCTGTGTTCGAGACCAGTCCAGGCAACTTGGCGAGACCTCGTCTCTACAATAAATCAAAACATTAGCTTGGTATGGTAGTGTGCACCTGTAGTTCCGACTACTTGGAGGGCTGAGGCGGAAGGATCACCAGAGCCCAGCAGGTCAATGCTGAGGTGGCCGTGAGTGTGCCACGGCACTCCAGCCTGGGCGACAGAGTGAGACTCCAACTCAAAAATAAATAAATAAAATAAAGTGGGCACAAACTGAAGGGAATGATTTTCCTTAGACAAGAGGTGGTGAGGAGATTCAGGAAGATGAAGTGTTGTTTCTTCAGGAGATAATCACTAGACGTTCTGTCTCCACTGGTGATGCAGTAACATGAGAGTGGCCCACACAGCACATTAGTGCACATAGAAAAAGAATGTCCTACAACAAAGCCTGTTAAATCTCAAAATAAATGATTATACACGGAGATCTTCTTTTTCTAGACAGTATATTAGAAACTATTGAGAATGTTGTTCCACAAGAAGGGATATGCCAAATGAATTTTAAGAGATTGTTCAGCTTTATTTTCATAAAAAAATTAGCTTTAGACATATCACATATTCACAATCTTTGATAACTGTCTTATTAAAATTTCGACATTTATTTGCTATTAAAATGTCAGCTTATTTGAATTTGCCAAGATACTGGTAATTTCTTTCTCTTATAACATTCTCAGTTTCCTTATAAGATTTTTTTAAAAGATGGTATTTAAGTTCTTCATTGAAGAAATTTCTGCATTGGGGTGACAACTTTGCCTTGTTTATCCCTATATGTTTAACTATTCACTCAGTCTGATTATATTTAATTAATATGGATTGTCTTTCATATGGACTCTGCAGCCACTTGGTAATTTCTTCCCTTAAATATCTATAATTTGCCTTAACTGCTTTTATAGCCTGTTTACATTATATCATAGGCAACTAACTTGTAACCAGATGCAAAACCAGGAAGGACAGGCTTGACCTTTATTTTACTAGAAGTTGTCACACTGATAAACTTTAGGTAAGGACAGTGGCAAGGATACGTACTCACCAGCTAACTCCTTGCTTCCCTTTCTTACTTTTCATAGCAGTTTCTGATCCTAAGAGTAAACCTAGGGGCCCCTGAATTGGTTTGGCCATTGTATTGTTTTGGTAATTCCTTGAATGATCCTGCCATGGCTATGGAAGCCCAGCAGGAAGTTACTCAGTAGGGAGTTCCCACTGCCATTGGCAGCCATCATTGTGGTACAAGGGAATCTTGAATACCGGGCCTGGTGATCCTCAGACCCTTGTGCCAAGACATACCATATGGGAATGGGATCCCAAGTGGGGCTGTCAGAGGGACCAGAACCACTTTAGTTTCTACCACTTATCTAGTAAGCAATCATTAGTACAAACATGAAAGTCTCAGCCATGTAGTAGCCATGGTCTTTTTTTGCTATCCCATTAGCATTAAGGGAAAATGAGTGTTCGGAGTTTCTAGCTTAGACACCTTCCATTTTACTAAACCGTCTGTTGTTCTGTTTTTAAATAAAACTATTTAAATACTTTTAAAATTTCTCCCATATATGATCCTGGTAATATAAAATACACAGAGAAATGTTACTATTTTGTGCTGATGATAACTAATGGCATGTCTTGATTTTGTAATTAGGATTAAGTCCAAATTTTACACATTCTCAATTATTTGCATTTATTCATTTATTAGTAATATTTTTTGGGTATAGGAAAAATTTTAGTCCATCCTTGATTTAATATTCTTTTTTTGTTATTAAACATTTTTTTATTTTAAAATTGTGGGGTATAGTTAAGGGTTAGGTATACAGATATGCATCGTTCCAGCACCTTTGTTGATAAGGGGTGTTCCCCCGACCCCAGACAGATACTGACTACCGTTAATCCCATCTCCCTTCCCCTCCCTGCTCCCCCTCATAGTCTCCCACCACTGTCAATCCTTTTCTTATAGTATTACAATAGATGTTCAAGATCCACTTATGAGTGAGAACATGTAATACTCAGATCTATGTTTCTGAGAGATCACTCAGTATTATAAACTCTAGTTCCATCCAGGTTGCTGCGAAATTCATGATTTTGTTCTTTTTTTGTGACTGCGTACTATATTCTTTTTTTTTTTTTTCGAGTTGGAGTCTCTCTCTGTCGCCTAGGCTAGAGTGCAGTGGCACACTCTTGGCCACCACAGTGTCGACCCACTGGGCTCTAGGAATCCTTCCACCTCAGCCTTCCAAGTAGCCTTCTAGGCACACGCTACCATGCCCAGCTATATATTGTAGAGACGAGGCCTTGCCAAGTTCTCTGGGCTGGTCTCGAGCCTGTGGGCATAGGCAGTCCACTTGCCTCAGCCTCCCAAATTGCTGAGATTACAGGCTGAGCCACCAAGCCCAACTGATTTAATATTCTTATATAATTTTCTGTTGCCACCAGCTTAGATTGGGTATTTTAAAAATTTGAGATATATGGAGTGACATGGCATTTTAGTTAGATATAATTTCATTGTTACATTTTTTGAAAATCTAATGACTTTGGAATTTATGATCTGTAGAAAACTGTTTGAATTTCATATTTTCTTAGAAAATTCACAATTATAATAAAGCCAGCTTAGCTAATAAAAATAATCTTGAAAATATTTTAGCCTTTTCAAGGGCAAAATCTGAATTGTAAGGAGACCTAGATTGTATGACAAAGTGTAGATCCAAGAAGCAGAGGACTGTAGTAAGTGATAGTTGATGATCATTAACTTATTCCCATATTATATTAAAACATTTTATATATGGTATTTTTTAGTCTTGGGTTTGAGAGTTTCATTAATTTATTTATTATATTAGAAGAAAGATTGATGTACTAAGAAGCCATTTTCATTTCCTAATGGATGTTTTTTCCTTTACTTTTTGGATGAGAACAAATTTCTTTGGTTTATTAAGGAAACATTTCTATGCTGCTTATGTTGTCTTTTTTGTTAAGCTTAATATTCTAAGAATTTTGTTACTATATCATTTTAAACTGAATATTATCCTACTCCTAAAATAAATTTACAAAATATATTAAAAGCTTAATTGTGCATTTTGAGTAAATGAAAAATATTAACTTTTTAATCAAACTTCATGTGTATTTTGTAGTAATATGATGTATCTTTTGATTACTTTAGTAGGTTATGGCTGGAACCCCATGTATGAAGATTTTGGTTTCTGTTATATTTCTTAAAAATATCCCTAGGCCAGAGAAACCATATGTAAGCTAGTAGATATAGAAGTGGAACTTCTTTTAAATCCAGTTTAAAATTTAAAAAATTATTATTTATGACCTCTAAAACTTAGAAGTTGCTCATGTGACACATTCGTCTTTCTCACTTCTCATACCCAATCCATAGCTAAATCCTGTTATTTTACCCCTTAAAGGTTTTGAAAAATCCATAGACTTCTCTTCTTCTTCACCCTCACCTAAGTTTAAGCTACCATTACCTCTTGCCTTGGCTATTATGTTAATTGCCTGACCAGCTCCCTGAATTCATTTTTGGTCTTCTCCCGTCTAGCCTTCATACTGCCACCAAAGTCGTCTTTGCATTCACCAACTCTGGCTTATCGCTCTTTTTAAAATCCTTCACCGATTTCCCACAGTGTTCATGGGTTAAAGACCACATTCCTGAGAACGGCTTTCAGAACCCACTAGCATCTCCCAGCTTCACAAAATCCTGCACAGCAAGAAGGCACGTGTGTCTGTGTGCTTACTGCTCTGTCTGGCAAAAATATTCATGAGGGTGTGACTTTACAGTGGTCAGACATTTTCAAGGATTGGTTTTTACCTTTACCTCTAGGATCTGCTGCTATATTTGTTGACATATGTGAATATTTTGTTTTAAAGGTGGCAGTTCTCATTCCTTTTCGTAATCGCCATGAACATCTTCCAATTTTTTTCTTGCACCTGATTCCAATGCTTCAGAAACAGCGGCTGGAGTTTGCCTTTTATGTCATTGAACAGGTGAGAATATTTTTCAAAATAGTCATCAAGTATACTAGATTTGAACTCTTAGCTATGGTTTGATTAAAAATGTTTAGCTTAGGATTAGTTTATATTAATTAGGTAACTCAAATTATTGGTTTTATAGTTGAGTAAAATTACATTTTAGATTGCACTTGTATTTTTTTCTTATAATAATTATAGCTTTTTATAGTAACAGATCAAATGAGTTGCTCAGCAGTTACTTTTGAATTTAGTATAATAGCCTTGATATTCTAAACATGAGATTGTCAAACTGTGGTTTTTGAAGACACTGCTGATATTTATCTTATAGGATTAAATATTCTTTAACTTATAGTATTGTTCCTTTTCATGCTTTCATTAGGCTTATAATTTTTGTCTTTGAAAATCTGTAAGTTCATTTAATTGAGAAACTGCTTATTTTGAAATTTAGGCTACTTGGGAGCATTTAGAATCATGTAGTGCCATCTGTACTCATCACTGGTGCACTTTGGAGTGCAACTCAAAGTCCCATTCAGAATTATACTGAACTACCCTAGGATTACCTCAGTTATACTCACAGGGTTTAATTTCAAAAGAGCATTCTCATTTATGACCCAAGTTAATTTATGAAATTAACTACAGAAAGGGAAGAGTACTTGTTTTGTTTTTTTTAACACAAAGAGCAAAGCATAGGTCATTCTTGACTGAGAATTTATTTGTCCTATGGAATAGTTGTTGGCTAGCCCTGAAAATCAATATTGGATCAACTTCATTGGGTAATCAGAGGCACCTGAATGAGAACTAGGTAGTAATCCTTTTTTTTTTTTTTAAGTAGTAAACAGTGAACAGTTGCTGTCCTGTTTTCATAATTTTTCACTTTCAAAATCATCTCTCTTGGTAGAGGAACCCTGACTATCTTTTTATAGACCTGGCTCTTTAATTGGTAAGTGAATATTCATCCAATGAACCGACAGTTAAAAAAAAAGTCACATAGAGAACTAGTCCATGCAATGGCCAAGATTTCTTCCAAATCTGAGATTCTGTAATTCTTTAGAAACAGAGATAACCAGGAAGAGAGTGGAATTTAAAAACATTGGCTTAGCTGGGCGTGGTAGCGCACACCTGTAGTTCCGGCTACTTGGAAGGCTGAGGTTGGAAGGATCGCCGGAGCCCAGCAGGTCGAGGCTGCAGTGGCCGGGAGCGGCCACTGCACTCCAGTCTGGGCAACAGAGTGAGACTCCAACTCAAAAAAAAAAAAAAAAATTGGCAAAACCAAAATAAGTTTATTGCATTTATTTCTGAACAGATGCTATCCAAGCTGAATAAATGATAATTCTGTATTCAAATAGTGTTGAAATGAACCTGACTTACTTTCTGTAGTCTGTTGTTGTTTAAAAACTGTAAGGTGTAAATGTAAATAAATAATTTTCTACATTCTTTTTAAACATTGATAAAGTGATCTTTGGAAACCTTAAAAGGTATGATAATACTTGAAGACCAACCAGTTTACCACACCAGTTTATTATTCCTCTTTTATTATTGTCACCTCATATTTCACAGTAAAATGTGTGTGATGTGGTAATTTTGTATTAATCTGTACTGACCCTTTCAATTGCTTTATGTCATTGCCAACACTTGATATCATCAGTCTTTTAAATTTTAACCATTTTAATAGGTTTGTGGTGGTATCTTATTATAATTTTTTTATTTTTTTACTTTAAAGGTGTAGGGTACAATTCAGGGTTATTGCAATTTTAACTTGTATCTCCCTAATGAATAATGATGTTAATTATTTTTTCATGTACTTATTTGGTATCTGTATACCTTCTTTGGTGAAATTTCTGCTGAGGTCTTTTACTTTTTTTTTTAATTGGGTTGTCTCCTTTTTACTGAGTTGTGAGATTTCTTTATGTATTCTAGATACAGGCCTTTTGCAAGATATAAGTTTTGCAAATATTTACCCCTAGTCTGTGGCTTGCCTTTTTATTTTCTCAACAATATCTCTTGAAAAGCAAGTTTTAATTTTGATGATGTACAGTTCATTGATTTTTTTAATAGCTTGTGTTTTGTTTTGTTTTTTGAGTTGGAGTCTCACTCTGTCACCCAAACTGGAGTGCAGTGGCCACTCCCAGCCACTGCATCCTTGACCTGCTGGGCTCTGGTGATCCTTCTGCCTCAGCCTTCCAAGTAGCTGGAACTACAGGTGTGTGCTATCATGCCTGGCTAATTTTTGATTTATTGTAGAGATGAGGTCTCGCCAAGTTGCCCAGGCGGGTCTCGAACCTGTAGGCTCAGGCAATCCACTCACCTCAGCCTCCCAAAGCGCTGTGATTACAGACTGAGCCACCGAGCCTGGCCAGCTTGCGTTTTTTTATGATATTTGAGAAATTGCTCTGTAAGTTTCTTCTCTATATTTTCTTCCAGAAGCTTTTTAGTTTTAGCTCTTACACTTAGGCTAATTCATTTTGTGTTAATCTTTATATACGGTATGAGGTAAGAGTGAAGGTTCAATTTTTTTTTTTTGAGTTGGAGTCTCACTCTGTTGCCCAGGTTGAGTGCCATGGCACACTCATGGCCATCGCAGCCTCGACCTGCTGGGCTTAGGTGATACTTCTGCCTCAGCCTTCCAAGTAGCTAGAACTACAGACACATGCCATCATGCTCAGCTAGTTTTTGTGATTTATTGTAGAGACAAAGACTCACCAAGTTGCCCAGGCTGGTCTTGAACCCCTGGACTCAGGCAGTCCTCTCGCCTCGACCTCCCAAAGTGCTGGGATTACAGGCTGAGCCACTGCGCCCAGCCAAGTTTCATTTTTTTAAACTTGTGGCTATTTAGTTGTTTCATCACCATTTGTGGAAAAGTTTGTTTTTGCCAGTGAATTGCCTTGGCATTTTGTTGAAAATCAGTCAACGTGTATGAGGAGGACCCAAAAAAACCCTGGAATTATCTTTTGAAGGACCCTCATAGTACAGGCTCCCTTAAGTAAGTAAGTGTTCTAAAGAACCCATCAGCATCAGTATACCAGCTAACATTGTTGTACATTGTGATTTGTGGCAGTTATGTCTGAGTTGTGGGAAAAAGGCGACTGGTTCTTACACCATGACAACGCAACCACCCACACTGCACTGAGTGTTTAGCAGTTTTTGACCAAAACCAGCAAGACCCCTGTGTCCTCCCCTCCCTATTCACATGCTTTTGCCCTGAGTGATTTTTTTATTGTTTGTTTCCCCAATGATCGCAGTCCTCAAAGGGGAATGTTTTGCTGATGTGTAAAAAGTGAAATAAAAATCCAGCAGAAGACTAAAAGGTATCCAAATTGATCAGTTCAAAAACTGTTTTGAGTAGTGAAAAAAGCATCTTGATAGGTATAGTGTATCAAATGGAAAGTACTTTGAAGGTGACTGAAGTTTAAACATAAAAATTAATACACAATGTTTTGTAAATAAATTCCAGGGTTTTGGAGGGTCTTCCCTCATATGTGTCACATACATGTGGGTCTGTTTCTAGTTTCTCTCTTTTGTTCCATTAAATCTGCTTTGTCAATTTCTACAAAAAAGCCTGTAAGGACTTATTCTTTTATTTGTCAATAGATAATAGTAGAAATATAGACAGAATGACCTGGCTTGTATTATTAGATATTTTCACTCTTTTATTGGTGAAAATATTCACATTTTTATTCCTAAAATTGTTATAGTTTCTCCAGCTACTTTATGGTTTATTCTAGATCTGTTTTCCTGTTTTGCTTTTTGTTTGGGTTTTGTTTTTTTTTTTTTAGTAATCTCGCTCTTAGCTTTTTGCCTCTGCTTTTTTTTCTCCTGGAAATAATTGACATTTAATATATTTGTATGCAAATCACTCTTTGAGTTTTGTGCCCTATGTACATCCTGTTGTATATAGTATATATGCAGTTAAAAATGCTTTTCTTATAAATCTAGCTTTGAACAGACATATATACTTTTTGATGCAATAATCTATACTATGAAAAGTTGATCTTCTTTTTTAACCTGATAGCACATTATAATTTTTAGCTACTTTCATGATAGTCATAGTTGTAGATTTCTAGGTCACTTTTCCCAGCTGCTAGTTTCCTTTTGTGAAGCTTCAGTTTCCCATAACATGTTGAGAGGTGAATTACCTGTCTCTATTTTTAAAGGCACAGTCTCTTCAGAGTTCAGCACCACTGAAGTATTTTGTGTGTGTGATGAAATCTTTGCAAAGCAACTAAGATCCATACTTTTATTTTCAATCTCTTAAGTCTGAATCTCAGCCTTGATCAGTATACATTTAGGACCGTGTATTATTTGACAGTGTGTGATTTTGAACTAGAAACATCTTCGGCCCATGTGAAATAGAAGAGTAACTTTTCTGCAGGACGGGTGCCAAGGAGAAGTGCTCAGCAGTTGAAGAACAGCTCAGACACCTTGTTAAACACAGAGGATCCTGTACAGGTTTACCTCCTCTCCAAACTCCTAAAATAAGAAGGGGGGGGTGGCGGGGGACTGTTAAAAAGTGGTTAAACCACAAAGGCAAAGAGATGGTGGAGGGTGAGACATTTCAACACATTTCTGAAAGTCAGGAAGCATATGGCATGCTGGTAACTGCCTGCCCGAAGATGCTCAAACCCACGTGCTCTTGGAGGGTGACTATGATAAGAATGGGGTCAGTGTGCTGGACAAACCCCTGAGAATCTTGGCACTTGAAAAACGTCACAGAAGATAGACGGAAGCACTGGACTAAAACAAGGAGATTGTTCAAAAGTATATCTACAAAACAGTCAGATCCTCAGCTCCTCATCTTTGCATGTATTAGGTGATTGTTCTCTTGTATCTCTTAGAAAATGAAGTTTATCCTCTAGAAAAACCTCCTTGAGAAGCTCCTGATGACTAACACAGCTATTAATACGTGGTGGGGCCTAACCCCAGGGGAGTTAAGTAAGACTGCATGCTGACTCTAGGGACCCTCAGGCCTTGCCCTGTCTGGCTTTTTGAAACCAGCAGCCAGATACAGATCCCCCCAGCTCTCCAACTGGGGCAGGGCGTGAATGGTGTCTTTGTTAGAGAAATAGATTCACCCCAGTAAAAATACCCTAGATCTAATATTTGAAAGTCTCCAAAGGAAAAGTCCAGCCTGTCACATTATCACCTCCCTGCATCTTTCATTCATTCAACAAAGGGGATAATGGCAGTGAACAAACCAGGTAAGGCAACCTCCTGTGCTGGTCAGAAAGGCAGTAAATAATTGTGTGATATGTCAGGCGGTGCTCAGGGCAGAGAGTGGTAAGAACAGGCAGGGGTGCTCTTTGATACAGAGTATTCGGAGAAGGTGGGATTGGAGCATCTGACACGAAGACTGATGCGGTGGCAGTGCGTTGCAGGCAAGGCAGGAGAAAGCTTGGTGTGTTTGAGCAAAGAGGTCAGTGTTGCCAAGCAGCTGATGGAGGAGCATGCTGGGGAGGACATCAGAGAAGCAAATAATGAATGACCTAGCAGACCTGGGCGAGGACTTGGTTTAGCCTGTGTGAGGTCAGAGGACACTGGAGGGCTTTAAGTGGAGGAAAGACTTGATCTAACTATGGTTACAACATGACTGTGGCTGCTTTGTTGCGAATGAGCTGTATGCCAGGGCTGAAGCAAGGAGTGCCCTTGGCCAGCTTTTGGCAGTTGTCCAGACTGAAGTTGATGATGTGGGCTACTGTGGTCATGGAGGAGGTGGTGAGTGGTGGTGGGTATGGGCTATGCTGGGTTTAAGGGTGGCATGATTTGCGGATGAACTGGAGATGCGATGTGAGTGGTGGAAAGCAGTCAGACACAATGCCAGAACCTTTGTCCTGTGGATGTATAGAGCTTTGGAGGAAGAGGAGCATGTCTTTTATTTGTTGTTTTTACTTGGGTGTGTGTGTGTGTGTGTGTCAAAATGTTTGCAACAATACTTGCATAAATATGCAGAGATTGCCTTCAGCTGTTTACTGCCTCATTCTCAAACATGAATGGGCAGCCAAGGATTCCCAGATTTCTAGATTCCCAGAAAGCTTCCACGGGAGTAGACAAATCCAAGCAAAAAAAAGGGAGTGTAGAAAAGAGAGACAACAGGGGAAACAGAGACAGTCTTAAAAAAAAATAGAAAGAAAACTAATCAGAATTTACAGCGATGAAGGAAAGACAGTGAATCTTTGAAACAAAAATAGAAGAATAAGAAGTTAATTGAAAATGAAAGTGTGTTAGCTAAAACAAGACTTTCAGTAGAATGACTAGCAGATAAGCTGAAGGTAGCTCCTAAAATAAAACCAAAACCAAGACAATAATAAGATCCATCTAAGAGTACCCCCATGTCACAGGAGTAACCACCCTCTAAGATGGCCTCAGACATCTTCCCCTCCTTGTCATCAGACTCCTATATTCTCTTCCCACATTGAATAAGGGCTGACTTGAATGGGGAGCCACACACTATGGGAAGGACTGCATGTGGCTTTTGTGGCTAGGCCATGGAAGACATGGCTGCATCTGCCTTGGTCTCTTGCATCCCTTGCTCTTGGGGAAACCAGCTGCCTGTCGTGTGGACATTCCAGCAGCCCTGTGGAGAAGAGCTGGCTTGACAGTCATGGACATGAGCCCACTTGAAAATAGATCCTTCTGCCCCAGATGAGCCTGTCAATGTATCCAGTTGGTCTTCCAGTTCTCCAGCCAAGGTCCAGGACACGATGGAGCAGAGGTGATGCTCTTCTCCCAGAACTTCCTCTCCATAGAAGCTGTATGCATAATAAATGACTAGTGCACTTTTAAGCCACCAAATTTTGCTGTGATTTATTACACATCAATAGATGACTAAAATACTCACTAATCAGGGTTCTAGAAAAATTATTGCAGGAAAAAATTGGGGTGGAGTGAGAGGAAAACAACCAAAGAAGGAATTTTTCCAGAAGTGAAGGCAGAAGTGCTTTAGATTAAAAGGGCTGTACATGCACACATGAGTAAAATATATATTCACTAGGAAACATATTGTTTTGAAATTTTATAATACAATGGAAAAGAGAAGATATTTAAAAGATTCTGCAGGAAAAATGGCATGATTAAGGAAGCAGGGATATATGAACCTCAGCAATGCTGATAGCTAGAAGATTGCATAGATATGCCTTCAAAATTCTAGGAAAAATATTTTTCCTGGAATTTTCTACCCAGTCAAAATGTCAATCCAGTGTAGGGTAGGCTAGTAGCATCTTCAAACATCCATTGGCTAAAAACATATGTTTTCCATGCACCTTACTTAGGAAGCTACTGAAGGAAGTCCCTCAGTGAACTGAGAAAGCCAAGTTAAAGACATGAGTGATTTAGGGAGTGAAGGACACGTCCCAGATGATAATCCCACCTGGCTGGAGAGGGTAAGAGGGAGTTGGACTTGGGAGATGGAGAAGGAAATGAAGATGATTTGATGTGTTTGGACAATGATATTGGTTATTGATGGGTGTGGGGCGTAGCTCTTGGGCTTTTTGTACAGAGCAATGGTAGTTATAGAAAACTATAGTTTATCCCAGTTTTGAGAAAGAAAACAGTCCCATTCACTCAGTACTGAAGAAGTGTTTACATAGTCCTAATAATGTACTTTCTATTGATCTAACCAAAAATTGTGATCTAACTTTACTGGGACAATTGAAGTGGGGGCAGCGGGTTGGTTGGTTAATTCCTCCACAGTCATGATAAGAAGTCAAGAGACAGTGGTCAGAGTCAAAGAAGCGAGAAATATCAGAACTCTCATTTCTTCACAACATGGAGATAAATGCCAGAATAAACAGCTGGAAGAGTTGAATTTATTGCTCTAGGAATATGAAGATGAGTGAGGACATAGAACATCTTGGGGTATGAATGAGGACATAGAACATCTTCTTTTTATTAAAAGCTTTTGAGCATGTGTCCATATTTAATTGAAAAAAGGTTTTAACCTTAAGGGAATGCAGTTTGCTAAAGGTGGTGTTGATGTACCAGTAATAGCGTTATATGTAACTCCCTTTTCTTGATATCCTCTCCATTTCACTGGTGGAAAAACAGGCTGTACAAAGCAAAGTGTTTTTTGTCACCTCAGGTAATGCAAGATCAGGACTACAAACTGGTAATTTTTCACTCTTGAGGCAGCACCTCAGGTGATGATGACATTGTGTGTCTCATTCACCTCTGTCATAATCCTTTTATGTTTTACATTCTAGACATGATTTTGAGAAATGCTGGTATTGGAAAATGCTCTTTAATTTTCTTTAGGTGCAGAATGAAATTCTTTTATTGTCAGGACACCTTCAAATATTTTCACTAGTTAATTTTTTAAAAATGGTTGTAGTATATAGGCGGTTGGGTTCTGTGTAATTAGCTTCTTTTTTGTTTGTCTCTTAAAATGCTCTTGATCATTATCATAAGCAAGAAAAATATCGACTATTTGTTGTCCACAGGCTTGAGTGTATTTTCTGTAGTCATAAAGGGAAATGGTTGTAATAGAGAAAGCTGGGTTATGTGTAATAAGTTTCTATTGTTTCTGTCTCTAAAGCGGTCTTGTTATTTATTATAAGCATTAGTAATACAAAGTTAGACCTCCCTGGCTTGTTATAAAAAAGATGGATCCCCGTTTATTGAGTCACTTTCAGTTTCTTGCTGCTCTTAGTCTTGACAGCATATGGAAAGCACCACTAAGAAATAATACTTATATTGTTTTTAATGACTTTATTTTTTTCTGGTCACAAATAATCTATACCCTAATGTGTTTGAAGTAGAGCAGAAATAGAAATTCTCTTATTACATAAATGTGATGATGTACCAATAGACTACATAATAACAGTATTTTCTTCTGTGTTACCAGAGTATAAAATAATAAGCGAATGTAATCGTATATTTTTAGACAGTGAAGTATGTTTATTACTTGTCTGTTTGACTTGGGTATCATTTATTATTATTTGGTCATGATACAAGTTAGAGAAATGTAGAAAAAGTCAGATGACAGAGTGTGAATACCTTTCTATTTCTCTCTTTGGGTTTGCTCTGTGAAGATGGGCACACAACCTTTTAACCGTGCAATGCTCTTCAACGTGGGCTTCAAAGAGGCCATGAAAGACAGTGGCTGGGACTGCATAATATTCCATGATGTGGATCATCTACCTGAAAATGACCGGAACTATTATGGATGTGGAGAAATGCCACGTCATTTTGCAGCAAAACTGGATAAGTACATGTACATGTAAGTAGTGTGCACTGTTTCTGATATTGTACGATATCCTTGCATAATCATAGCGTTGAAATGGTAGTAGCATTTTATGCCTAATCTGAGAGACCTCAAGAACCTCAAGAGTATTATCTTTGACTCCATCCCATCCTCCAGAGGAACCAGGACACAGAGTGGCTTGTCACCCATCTGGGCACTTCTTTATACAGAGGTTTGAGTGTGATGGGAATGAGAGCCTGCAGTCAGGAACATGCACATTTAAGTTTGAGTTCCCACACTTACAGTTCCAGTACTTGCTCAGTTACTTCGATCTCTGAATGTTGGTTTCCTTGTTCACTGGAAGACTAGAGCCCGTCTGTAGGGCTGCTGTGAGGTCACATGTGCTCTGTGCCTGCCGGGTGGTGGGTGTGTGCCTTAGGTGGGCTCCTTCTGCCTGCCTCCTTTGCCCCTATTGATGGTTCAGGGCTGTGAAGCACTCTCATCTGCTGTGTATCTTCTTCCTAAGCTATGCACTCTTGTCCTGTCCCTTAAGAATCAAAACCAAATTTTCTTCTCCAACTGGAGATATCTTAAAATGTAAGCAATCGTCAGAACTGAGGTAGTAACTTAAATGGATACGAAATAATGAAGATCTAATCTGAGAAAGATCATACTTTTCCTTGGCTCGTGGAAGGTGGGAGAGATGAGAAGGCCGTTTGTTGCCTGGGATAGGAAGATGTTGCCTGTGTCACAGTTTTGCCTGGTGCTGACCTTCAGAGTAAAGAGAGGCATGAAGTCTTAATGATGCTAGCAGATTAATCTATGTTAAAACAGGAAAAGAAAGGATTTTTTTTTTTTGGCTACCTCAGTATCTGAACTCAAGTCTGGAGTTATCTTTGAGGAGACCATCAAGGCTCACAATCTGGGTTTGTTTTTTGAGTCAGATCTTTCTTACTCTGTCATCCTGGCTGGAGTGCAGTGGCATGGTCATAGCTACCAAAGCTTTGACCAGCTATTCTCAGGAGATCCTTCCACCTCAGTCTTCCAAGTAGCTGGGACTGCAAGCGTGTGCCACATTGCTAAATGTTTTATTTTATTGTAGAGTTGAAGGCTCCCCATGTTGCCCAGGCTGGTCTCAAACTCGTGGGCTCAAGCAATCCTCTTGCCTCAGCCTCCCAAAGTGCTGGGATTACATGCATGAGCCACTGCTCCCAGCACAATCTGGTTCTTAGCACTTCTGGAAACTTAATTTTGGTCAGCATGCTAGAATAAAACTAGATCCAGGGTAACTGATTTTTACTAAAAAATATCATAAAGGTCTGTAAACTAAGAACTCTACGTTTTTTCTTCATGAAAATATTAATTTCTAATGAGCAAAAATACAGTTGACCCTTGAACAATGCAGACGTTACAGGTGATGATCCCCTCATGCAGTAAGATACATAGTGTAACTTGACTTCCCCAAAACTTAAACCACCAACAACCTACTGTTGACCAAAAGCCTTACCAACAGATAGCATAAAAAGTTGATTACCATATGTTTTGTATATTATATATATTATGCTGTATTCTAGTTAAAGAAAATGTTAAAAGGAAATCATAAGGAGGAGAAAATATATTCGTTATTTATTAAGTGGAAGTGGATCATCATAAGTTAGGTCTTCATCCTTGTCTACATGTTGAGTAGGCTGAGGAAGAGGAAGAAGAGGGGTTGGTCTTGCTGTCTCAGGAGTGGAGGAGTTGGGAGGGGAAACTGTCACACTCGGGGAAACTGTCCAGGAAAGAAAATTTGTAGACTAGCAGACCCAGGCAGTTCAAGCTCGTGTTGCTTAAGGGTCAGCTGTATTCCTGTCCACCTAGACTAGTCCCTGGATTAGTAGAGTACCTTGGAAATTTGTGTAGAAACTAGAATGCAGCATAGGGAGAATGGCAGCAGGTCGAGGTATGGACTGGACACTGCATTTACTTCAGCCTGAGTTGAAGCCTGTTGATGCATCTGTGTCCCACAGGGGTGTCCACACGCTGACTGCTGCTGACCAGAAAATTTGGGCCCCCAGATGTAGTGTCTCTTCACTGCAGACAGTGTGAGATAAACACTACAACATTTTGCTTGTTGGGTTCTGTTTTCTGTTCTCTAGTTTATCTTTTATACCTTCATTTTACCTCCTATTTTCCCTTTTGCTTATGGTATTAATACAATTGATTGTTTCTACTTAGGCAGAACAGCAGATGGAATTGACATACTTGCTGGTTTATACCTGTCAATAAACACACATTTATTCATATCTCTCTGTCTAATGAGCTCAAGTTTCTCCCAAACCACTAGTCGGGGCAAGGATAATCCAAGTAGGGTGAAAAGTACAACAGCTTCAAGAACTCTCACTGGCCTCACGGAACCCCCAACTCATCTCATTACTGGAACACTAAGCTGCCAAACGCGAGCCTCACGAGGTCTTGTGAGACAGTATGGTTGACTTCAGGATCCGTGTTGCTGTTACTTTCTTGGGGCACCTTTGACTAAGGGTGGGAGCAAGACTGCTTTCTCCTACACCTTAGGGTCCATGGGGAGGCTACTCTTCCCTGGTTTGGTGGCCACACAAGATCCTAACTGGCAAAGTGCGTGTCCTTCCCATAAGGAGTAAGTCAAGTCCCTCCAGCAAAAAATGAAATCTGCTCCCTCCTTTTCTCTGTGACGGCTTTGCTGAGTCCCAGCCACATTTCCCTCAGCTTCGCTTGGGTGCTGTGCATGGTCCTGTTTCCACTGCGGGTACTGCACATTATCCTGGGCTCTTTGGGGCTCTGACATGTATTCCCCTGTGGCACATTTTGAGCCACAGGAATTTATTCAGGACTGCAGGTCTAGTTATAGTTTTAAAATTTTGCATAGTTTGACACATTCCTTGGAGTATGAGTTAGGGAAGGGTAAGGAAAATAAAATAAAAAATTAAGAGTATAGTTATTTCTCTAATATTAGTGTTAAAAATAAATATATTTGTAAGTATCCATGAGTATTTGGGGAGTATATGAGGAGAGGACACACACACACACACAACAGAATTATCTTTTGGAGGGCAGGTCCCTTGTAGTGCAGGTTTCCCCTGCTAGGAACCCATTGGTATCAGTGTATCAGCAAGAGCTGTTGTGAGAAACTGTGTTCAGCTTCAGTGATTTTTTTTTTCTAATGGAGATTCTTTCAACATGTTTTTTTTGCCCATTTCATGAAGGGTGATTTATGAGTGCACTTGCCTATGCTGCACTGAGTGTTCCCCAGTTTTTGACCAAAACCAACGTGATTCCCATGCCCCATCTTCCCTACTCGCCTGATCTCACCTGAGCGACTTTTTTTGTTTCCCTGGATGAAAAAAGTCCTCAAAGGGAAATGTTTTGGCAATGTGGAAGGGGTGAAACAAAAAACCACAGAAGCACTAAAAGGCATCCAAATTGGCGAGTTCAAAAAACTGTTTTGAGCAGTGGAGAAAACATCTCAATAGTTGTATTTCATCAAACAGGGAGTACTTTGAAGGTGACTGAAGTTTAAACACGTAAGAATAAATGCACAATTTTTAATAAATAAATTCCAGGTTTTTGGATGTTTCCTCTTATAATTTCCCCCCCAACAGATAAAGGCATTATAGAATAAGCAGCTAGTTATTTCAAAATTAAATGCAAGAGCTGTCTTTTATTATTTGTATTTATTCTGCTCTGTATAATAAATAATGCATTTATAATTCAATTAATTTTTAAAGTGTTACTAGTTTAGCAACATTTCACCTGTATTGACAGTTGCTTGTGCTTCTGTTGTGAAAATAGAGTTTTTGAGCACTGAGTTTGAGTCCTAGAAATGTCTTATTTTAAGTCTTATTTATATGCTAAGTATGAAAGTTCAGTTACCACATGTGTTTTATTTTGTGTTTAACATAACATATTTAAGTTTGCTTATTTCACTAGAATATAAAAATGTTTTGTTTCTTGATGTACTTTACATTTTCCAGCAGAATTTTTGTGTGTGTGGAAAATAGGGATATATTTTGCAGAGCACACGAAAGACTGAAAACTTGGTTTCGCATGGCAAACTTACAATTTCCCTTCTAAAGTGCTGTATCCTGCTTTCTTTTTTAGTCTTCCATATAAAGAGTTTTTTGGTGGTGTAAGTGGACTGACAGTGGAACAATTTAGAAAGATCAATGGTTTTCCTAATGCCTTCTGGGGATGGGGAGGAGAAGATGATGACCTTTGGAACAGGTTTGTTGAGATACAAACTGTTTAATAATAGAGTTTTTATAAATTTTATTTTTATTAGGTAGATATTAGTTCTTGTCTATTCTAAGAAAAGATTCTTTGGGATGGGAAATTTTTGAGTTCCTAAATTCTGTTTGGTGTTTCTCTTTTTTCCCATTTAAGAGTGCCTTCTGGTCATTGCTTTGTTAAACTGATGTGTCCATGTGGCTCTTTGAGCTATGGCTGCCATTTTTCCTAGCTTTGGCGCCATCCCCTACCCTGGGTAGGTGAATCTCCCCTCTCTCTCTCTCTCTCTCTCTCTAATTTACTTTCTGAATAAACTATATTTTCCAACCCTCCCAAAAAGAGTGCCTTCTGAAATTATTGGCAGCGTATGCATAAATTAGAGCATTATTTGCCTTTTAAGATTGAACTCACATAATCAATTTTTATGTGAGATTTTCCTTATATTTTTATTTCCATATGTTATATTGTAGAGTTCACTATGCTGGATATAATGTAACCAGACCAGAGGGAGACTTAGGAAAATACAAGTCTATTCCTCATCACCATCGAGGTGAAGTCCAGTTTTTAGGACGGTAAGTTTCATCTTCAGGTACTAAGCTTTCAACACTTCAACACTGTTTAATATAGAAAAGGTAAATAAGAATACATTGCATCCCCCAGAAAATCTGCTAAGGGGAAATTTTCATTTTGGAAGGAAAGCGTTTTTTTGTGCTTGCTTTAAAGAAAGATACTTATACATACATATGCATATGTACACATATAATTATCATATTAAAGAATCCAGTTAACTATTTGAAAAGTATTTTCTTAACATAAAACATAACACATTTTATTTTTAGAGGATGCCTAGTTTGTAAGAGTACAAAATAATTTTTTCAGGTGGCATTTTTTGACTCACAAGATTTCTAATTTAAAATAATGATTTAGAGGTTTTTACTTACGCATGAGAGCTAGACATTTATAAAGAGCTTTAAATGCTTTAACTATAAGATGACCTTGAACACATTTCTCATCAATTTTCTTTTTGAACATGTTTCTGTTACCTTTTTCCCCCTCTAACGCTATAGATATAAATTACTAAGGTATTCTAAAGAGCGTCAATACATCGATGGATTGAACAATTTAATATATAGACCCAAAATACTGGTTGATAGGTTGTATACAAATATATCTGTAAACCTCATGCCAGAGTTAGCACCAATCGAAGACTATTAAAAATAGCTCTCTTGGAAGATAGACCACAATGTTGGATCATAAACTTGGAGTGCACTCTTGGTGGAGGTCAGTGGTGGGATGTGTCACAGCACCATGTTCTTTGAGAAGAAGAGCCCACAGTTCTCAGTGTTTACAGCGTGGGACTGTCTACACTCACCCTTCTTCCACCCCTCCCTTGTGCTTTGAGACACACCCTGGGGGTGAGCACCACAGAAACTGGAAGCCATTGCTTAAGCTTGGAAGTTAAGAGAGCTCCTTACAAAGAGAAAGCTTTTATACTAAAATCTATAATTTAAATCAAGAGAATGCTTTTATTTCAGCTTAAACATATTTTGTACATATGTGATGTAAATTAATGTGTGCAAATTGTTGAAAAATAAGATGTGTTGCAGTTTTGCATGTAATTGGTTATGCCTTTATTATTGGAATTTTATAGACTTTTTTTTTATCTGCATGGGGAAAAAAAAAAACCCACAGTAAATTTATGTCACTAAACAAAGGTTAACCCTTGTGTGAAATGAAGGAACTGTCAGTAGTTGACAGCCAACTAATGCAGTAAACTGTTACACTAGTTTTGAACTTTAGACCTCAGCCTTTCGTGTGGAAGAAGCCACAGTTTTTTTAGGGCTTTAAAGGTAAAGAAGAAAATACTTTAACGGTTTTTCTTCCTACCAGGATTACCTATTTTTTTTCCTTGCTTGCAGTCTCATCTGATTTTGCTATAAATCACAACCACATTGTTTATGCATATTGCATGAGTATTACGAATAAAATCTTAAAAGTTGTGATGTGACATGCTATAAAGGACCTCTTTATGTTAAATGTCTTTCATGTACCGCTGGTGTGTCAGGGATTTTGTGCCTCAAAAAATGTTTCCAAGGTTGTATGTTTATATGCTGTATTTTTTTTAATTCACGGTGAACAGCACTTTTATTATTTCCAGTTCAGAAGAGCCAAAAAGTATCTTCATATAAAAAGAAATCAAGTCAGTTTTTTAAAAAAAGAGTGATCTATGGAAAACTCAGTAGTACTTAATAATATACAAATGAATTATACTATTAGAGAAATTAAATGTTCTATTTTTATGAAGATAAATGCTTAGTAGGTACAAACAATTTTAAGTTTTATTCTCAGACATAGAATTTCACTTTTGAAAAGGACTCTTGAATGTTAGCCAGTTTCATTCAAACTATATTTTATTTCTTTCACTTTAAGAAATGACATCTCTGGTGTTAATTATTAAAGTTTCCTCACTAAAAGTATACTTTAGGAGAATTAAATTATATTACCAGTTATTTAAGTGCACTGATACTATAATATGACACTTCTCTGAAAACAGAGAACAGGTCTTACTACCTGATGTCAAGTATATTTATCTTAATTTTGGATGAAGTTTTCCATGGCAAAACCAGTGTTCTTAGTTTGAAAATTATCAATTATAAAAACTCTTTAAAATATCTTGAGATGTTTTCACAAATTTAAAACCAAAAATTACATGTCTATAAAGTGAATCTTCAACAATGATGAAGAACAGTAGAAATCTATGAGTGCTGTTTGGGTAACATTGGCCTCATGGATCATTCATTTAAAACAGAAATATGGTTATTTATCTCAGGTTGTAAGTGTTATTTTTTTTTTCAGTATTGGTAATGCAAATGACCACAAACTAAATCATAAAATAATTGAAATTCTTATCCTTTGAGAAAGTGAATAGCCTCTCTCTTATGATACCAAACAAAAATTTTCCATATTTATTTCTTAGAAATATTTCCAAAATATGTATCTTTCCATTTTTTTGTGGTACTCAAAATAATGAAAAATCACACATTCTGAAAATTAAGATATTTGTTTTTAATTTATGTATCTGCTATTTTTCTGTCTCTCATAACAATGTAGTTTTTTAAGACGATGAAATGAAAGCATTTGGGAATGTTAACAATTTGTTGTCACTAACACGATAGTAGGAGCATAATTAAACCCAATAATAAATAGTTGATTATTTTAGTGGTGGGGAAAATTAGGGCTGTTTATGAGTTTTATTATAAGGGAAACATTCTTCTCTTTTTAATGTGAAGTTGTCTACATTCATTTTATATATACTTTACTATTTCAAGAAAACTCAGAACTTACTAGTATCTGCCTTATTTTCCTGAGTTAAGTCTGATGTTAATTTTTGTTTTAGGAATGAGACAAATATTTTGCTCTTTTTTAGTTTTGAATGTGGTGTGTCATCCTGTGAAAATCACCTCACTGCTTTGCTTTTTGTTTGGTTGGTTTTGTTTTGCTTTTTAAGGGTAGACCTAAAATTATTTTTGCCTATAAACAGTGACCTTTATATATTTCCATAAGAGTGACAGAGCTTTGCCCAGTTATCTTCATTGTATGACATAAATCTTTTCTATAAAGATTAGCGAATACATTGCAAATGCAAGCTATCTTCTCTATAGTATGTTTGGTGAATTTATTAATGAACACTATTATTGATTGCCTACTCCATGTCAGGTGAGGTGCTAGGTATGTCTGTGGGAAGAAAATTTCATTTCTAAGCAGATCAAGCAAGCTGAAACCTTTCTGAAATTATGAGGATATCCTCTGATAACTTATCTGTTATATTCTTAGCCTCAAAGTCAAGAAACTGATATATTTGGACCTATAACCAATAAGGAGGTCCTTATGGCACTGCTGGGAGAATTTTATGGTGCCTTTCGACTCGAGAAAGAAGTAATGATGAACGAGCCTGTTTGTAGAGGAAAAAAGGGAGAGAAAAGTACACATTTGCTGGAACAGTATGTCTAATTCACAGTGAGACAGTCATTCAGTTCTTTGCCAAAACTAGGGCTTTATGAGTATTTTTTTCATTTCACATTAAATTTAAGTTTTTGTTTTTGTGAAAAGGTATTCAGTAAGAAAACCTTATTTATAACATTATGTAAGTACAAATTTATGAATTAAAAATTTACTTATTCTCCTTTCCTAGCCAAGATACATCCATTTTAAAACAATGGAAAATATCCAATACAATATTCTCCTTCTGGAAGCTTCCTACACGTGAAAGCAGATTTTGTGTCATTTTATTTGGACTTTGCTTGTCTTTGTTATGTTTCTTTATGTATTTATCAAATAAAGAGTACTCTGGATTTACTGCCTTGGATTTGCAAGTATGCCAATTGAGAGGACTAAAATGGCCATAGTGTTGTTTATCAGAAAGAGGAAGTGTACTTAAGATTATTTTATTTATTAAGATATGAAAGGCTTCTATATAAATGCACTGAAATAAATGCTAGTAATTTCTTGTACTTTTTTTTTTTTGCTTCTCATGGAAATGTTTGTACTTTTTTATCATTGTCTTTTATGAAATATAATGTTCTAAAGACTTTGTGTGAGGATGTAATTATTTTCTCTCAGAAACTGTTTTTGGGTTACTTGGGTTTTTTGTTGTTGTTTTGTTAATCCTAAATTTTAAGTGGATTGTTGATGACTATCTTGGTTGACCCTAGGTTTACAACATAAGCATAAGTCAACCACAGCTTAAAGACATTTAGAGATAGCTTCATACCTTTTACCTTTGAAAGGTAATATTTAAACACTTTTTGAAGGTACAGCAATTAGTAGTCTATTGTATTAAACTGAATATTTAAGAATTCGTTTTTAGCATAAATTTTATTTCCCCTGCACAACTTTGATACAGCAAGCTGATATCTTATGGTCAATTCACTTTTTCTTTTTCAGGTATCAAGTAGTATTGACGATCTTGGGCCACTGGGCTCAGGCAATCCTTCTGCCTCAGCCTTCCAAGTAGCTGGAAATACATGCCACCATGCCCAGCTAATTTTTTAATTTATTGTAAAGACAAGGGCTCATCAATTGCCCAGGTTGATCTTGAACCCCTGGACTCAAGCAACCCTTTCGCCTCCACATCCCAAAGTTCTGGGATTACAGGCGTGAGCAGCCACCATGCCTGGCCTAGCATTGACAATCTTTAAGACAAAAAGTCAAATCTCAAAAATACCTTGAGACTGGGCATAGTGGCTCAGCCTGTATCCCAGCTCTTTGGGAGGCCAAGGCAAGAGGATTGATTGCCTGCGCCTGGGGTTTCAAGACCAGCCTGGGCAACGTGGTGAGACCTCGTCTCTACAATAAATCACAAAAGCTAGCTGGGCATGGTGGCGTGTGGCTGTAGTTCCAGCTATTTGGAAGGCTGAGGCAGAAGGCTCGCTGAAGCCCAGCAGGTCGAGGCTGTGGTGGCCATGAACATGCCACTGTACTCCAGCCTGGGCTACAAGAGTGAGACTCCAACTGAAAAAACAAACAAACAAAAAACCTTGGGACTGGATTTGTATTTGAGACTAGATTGTGAGATCATGACTTTTTATCAACTTATTATTTGTGAAGTGAATTTTAATTATGCACAGTATGATCTACAGGGATATTGTCATTATATGTGGCAAATAAAACCAATCATTAAATCATAAACATTTAAATCATTTAAAGTCATAAAATTTAGTTAGCTTAATCTTCCTCAGGTACCCACCTTTGTATTCTTGGGTGAAACAAGCTAACTCAATTTAATAATCACTATATATATAGTGTCTTTACACACAAGGGTTTAAGGTCATGGATAAAGAGAGGGTGCCAAAAAAATGTATACACATTTTAAGAAAGAAAAAACTATATTAAAATTGTAATACTCGATATATATCAATTAAAAAGATGAATACAAGTCATGTTTGACTTCTACAACTACAAGAGGTGCTCAAAGTGGTTGCCATCAGTGTCCAGACTCTTCTGATTATGGCGAACCAAAAGTAATACATAGGTAACCACTTAAAATGTATATACTTGGCAGCCCCAATATTCTGGATGAAAATTGTTTTATTTAGAGAAGGCTGCCCTTAAGGAGCAGGTACTGTATTGCTTGTGATTTAAGTGACCAGAAAACAATTCATCACTCAGCTATATGAAGGAGGATGCCAAAAACCCCAGAATTATATTTTGGAGGACGGGCCCCTTGTAGTACAGGTTTCCCCCCACTAGATAAGTGTTCTAGGAACCTGTCAGCTAGTGTTGTGAGAGGCTATGTCTGGCTTCAGTGAACTTTTTTTTTTGTAGAGGTTCTTTCAGTGCGTTTGCCCATTTCATGTTGTGTGATTTACACGAACAATCTGCCCGCACCATTCTGAGTGTTGAGCAATTTTTGACAAAAAATGCCATGACCCCTGGACCCTACCTTCCCTAGTCACCTGATCTCTCCCTGAGTGACTTTTTTATGTTTCCCTGGGTGAAAAAGTCCTCAAAGGGAAACATTTTGCCGATGTGGAAGAGGTGAAACAAAAAATGGCAAAAGCACTAAAAGGCATCCAAATTGATGAGTTCAGAGACTTGAGCAGTGGAAAGATCGTCTTGATGGACATTGCATCAAATGGAGGGTACTTTGAAGGCAACTTTGAGGTTTAAACATATAAGAATATGCAATTTTTAAAATAAATTCTGAGATTTTGGGGGTCTCCCATCTTATTATAATGAAAAGTAGTGATGTGCAAATAAAACATGTCTTTCACAACACATTCCTATAAGATACTTCAGTGGACTTGAATTCCATTGCTAATTTAATCTTCCCAATTTCATTAGTTTAAGTTTGGGCTCCAGGATTTCAAGATATTGGACATGACCTACCCTCAGGTGGAAACCCCTGAAGAGTCACATGCCATCAAATGAGGTGCTCACTTGGGTCCTCTGCAAACATTGGTGTTCTGTTTCACTAATACAACACTAGTCTAATTGAGCATCTTTGGAGGAACAGCTTTTCTCTAGTACATACTGTTTCTCAGAGGTCAACATTCTCCTCGGTAGGGTAGTTATGGTAAGTCGTCTTCTGCAATGTGCCTTAAGGATTTTGCTTAAGGAGGCCTCTTTGGAAGGTGGGAGTTATGAGCAAATACTCTGGAATCAGACTAGTTTGAGGTTGGATTCAGGAGCGCCCTGTGACGATCTGTGAAACACTAGCAAGTTTTCAAACCTCTTTCATCTGTTATCAATTGAGGATCACAGAAATGACTAAATAAACTAACAGAGCACTTAGCACCAAGCCTGACACAGAACAGAAACCTGGATTACATTAAGCCACTTTTTCAGCTTTAAGAAGATTTTATGCACATTGTCTTGGGTTATGTTTAAAGAATTATATTACATCCTCTGACAAGGAAGTGAAGTTAGAGAAGAAATGTAGCAAATTGGAGTCAGAGTCCCTTCTCTCAGAGAACAGTATGATTTCAGGTAGATGGCATGGAAACCACCCATGACAATATGCAGCTTGTGGAAGGCATTCAGTATAACCAGAACCTCTGTCAGTATCACACCTGAAGAGGTAAAGTATCCCCCATATGCCTGAGCTCCTGCTGTCTCTCCTACCTTGACTTTGGGTTTGGCTTTCACTGTTTTAAAACTCGGTTTTCTTGGAAGGGCCATGCACCCTCCCTTCTCTCTTTGGATCAATACTCACCTTCTGACAGTGTCCAATAGAATGTCCCACGATTATGGAAATGTTTGCTGTACATACTGCCCAATATGGTAGGCACTAGCCATGTGTGGTTTTTAAGCACTTGAAATGTGACTTGGAGAAAGGAACTGAATTTTTGATAGTGTTGAATTTTAATTAAGTTTTATAGTCAAATGCAGTAGATGATTTCTTATACTTCCAAAGCTTTAACTACATGAACCCCTTAGGTATATGCAGGAAAATTTCAAGCCGTCATTTGCAGCTCAGAATTATTCTCAGTGCCCTCCCTTTTCACAGAAACTTAAAACTCATCAGGTCCTTAGCCAAATATATCAATATTCCTCCTTCCAACCCTAGTCTTACTCCTGTATTCCCATAAACTTCATAACTCAAGGGACATCCTCCCTTTTTCTCTTCCACCTAGTCGACATAGCCTCTTAATTCTCTCTCCAATCCATCTGGTCTTGTGTTTCCTCAACAGCTGCCCAAATGCCCCCTACCCCCAGTCTTGTCTTTTCAAGATGGAAGTCTCACTATGTTGGACTCAGACTCCTGGACTCAAGTCATCCTCCCGCTTTAACCAATCTTACTGCAAGGTTCTTATCTTCTTTAAGTTCATCTTCCATATTGCCACAAAAGTTGTGTCTTTTGAAATATCACCTTGCTTAAAATCTTTCAGTGGCTCCCCATTGCCTACAGATAAGGCCAAGTATTTTTGCTTCTCATACTGGACTCTGAATGATCTGACTTCTTCGTGCCAGGACCGACACTTCACCTTCATTCCTGTTCTACCCTTTTCTCCCCAGACATCTGTGAGCTGCCGGCATGGCCGGTATCATGCCCCTTGCCTTTGCACACCCGCTTTTCTACCTTGTCCACCAGAGGATCTCCTGCATAGCTCCTACGACTCGCTTAATAAGCACCTCCGGAAGCCTTCCCTGGCCAACCCAAGTAAAATTCACCACTCCCTTGGACCCCTGCCCTATAGTGCATAAACCCTATTTAAGTATTGCGCTGTTGCATCCATTTGATTAACACATTTTTTTCTCCCAGAGACTTAGTTCTCTAAGAATAGCAGTGTCTTATTTATTTTTGCACTCCTAGCATCTGGCACAGTGCTCAATGAATGAATGATTCTGTCAAGGGCACATGTTGCCATCTAATAGAGAAGAACTTCACCACATCTAAATTACTGTTCTGTTACTACATGTACCTCATACTTCCTGGATTTTACTAAGTAGAGTCAGTGCTTTAATTATGACTATTAAGGATCACCATCAAAATGGGTGACTCATCTATGAATATATCTGAGTAGAGAACTGGGCTCCCTCTTTTAGTCAACATATTTTTAAAATTTCAAAATACGAAGTTAAAAAGTTAATAGAGGGTGGGTGTAGATTACAGCTCACACTTGTAATCCCAGCACTTTGAGAAGATGAGGCAGGAGAATTGCTTTAGTCTAGGACTTAAAAACCAGTCTGGGCAACATGGCGAGATATCATTACTACAAAAAATAAAAAATCAGCTGGGCATGATGGTGCATGCCTGTAGTCCCAGCTACTCGAGAGGCTGAGACAGAAGGATCACCTGAGCCCAGGAGATAGAGGCTGCAGTGAGTCAGGATTGCACCACTGCATTCTGGCCTGGGTAACTGAGACCCCCAACTCAAACAAACAAACAAAAAAGTATATAAGAGAAAAATATCACAGAATTCGCAGCCAAGATAATTTCTACTAATTATTTAAGAAATCAAACATGAAGAGTCAAATTACCCTTCCTACAACATAAACAGTGCTATGTGACACCAATCTTTTGCTGAGTTTGAGAGCAGATGTTGAAAACACCTCTTATCCAAGAGAAGCTGTTCATTTGTCTCTGGAATAGAATTTCCACCTGAGGTTGTTTTAAAAATTATATCCAGTTAATTTTCAAGGATTATTCTAACATTCTTCATACAGTCACCCCTCCATTGCCTGTCCTTCCTTCTTTCTTCTGCCTCATCTTTGTTAGAATCAGGAAAAAGCACGATGGCTATTAATTTTCCTAGAGTCTTCATGAAATTCTGTGAGTGCTTTTGTTCCAGCAGAACAGGGTCACTATGGTAACCAGATCTCCCCTTTATTCAATTCCTTCCCCTTGACCTCGGTGTAAATGTCATTTTACACAGGGTTATTATGCAGTCTTTGAGCCTGTCTATCAATTCTGGCTGCCTTGTCTCTAGCCTCTTCAGCCCATATATGTTTTGGCATTTATAACACCTACTATGTCCAGGCCACTGTGCTTAGTACTGGGGACATGAAGGTGAATGAGACACAGTTCTTGTCCCCAAGCAGCCCACAACCACAAATGGGAGATGCTTGTCCAGGGCTTCTCAAAAGGGCCAACCCTTTTTCTCTAAATATTTTATAACCTACTTGGAAACTTGATAGAAAATTGGGCAAATGCCTTGGATGGGTTACAGTGTAAAGAGAAGTTGCCAGAGTGCTGCCTTAGGCTGTGTGAGGGAAGACATTGCCTGGTTACCACGTGGGGGTTGGGGGTGCGGGTGAGAGTGCCGCCCGTAGCACCACAGGTTGGGGCAGGGAGGAGCGTGGCTTCTTTCCTGACACTTTCTAGAGAACAGGTCTGGTGAAAAGGGCTGCTCTTGGTTCCATGTTTTGGCTCTTGTGAATAGTGCTGCAATAAACATGCGTGTGCAGGTGTATTTGGTAGAGCGATTTATGTTCCTCCAGGCATATTCCCAGGAGAGAGATTGCTGGATCATATGGAAGTTCAAGTTTTAGTTCTTTTAGGAATCATCACACTGCTTTCCATAGAGGCTGAACTAGCTTGTACTCCCACCAACAGTGTAGAAGTGTTTCCTTTTCACCACACCCATGTGAGCATCTGTTGTTTTTTGACTTAATGATGGCTGTCCTTACAGGAGTTAGGTGGTATCTTATTGTAGTGTTGATTTGCATTTCTCTGATGATTACTGAGGCTGAACATTTTTTCCTGTGTCTATTGTGTGCTTGTATGTCATCCTTTAAGAAGTGTCTATTCAAGTCCTTTGCCCACTTTTTAATGGGGATGTTTGTGTTTTCCCTTTCAGTTCTTTTGAGTTCCTTGTAGATCCTGGATGTTAGGTTTTTGTCAGATGCATAACTTGCAAATATTTTTTCCCATTCAGTGGGTTGTCTCTTTACTCTCTTGATGTTTTCTTTTGCTGTGCAAAAGCTTTTTAGTTTGACGAGGTCCCACTTGTCTATCTTAGCTCTTGTTGCCCATCAAAAGTAGACTGGACAGAGAAAATGTGGTACATATACCTGATGGAAGATTACACAGCCATAAAGAAGAACAAAATCATGGGCTTCGCCACAACCTGGATGCAGTTAGAGACCATCATACTAAGGGAATTCTCACAGAAACAAAGAATTGAATATCGCATGTTCTCACTCATAAGCAGGCCCTGAACACTAGTTGCATTAGAACAAGGGTGAGGTCAGCAGTTCCTGGGCACTGGTAGGGGAGGGAGGGAGGGAGAAGGGAGGCCGGCATGTGACAACCCAATGGGTAGCCAGTCGACTCTCAGGAGGAGACGAGGCCAGCTAGAAGCCCAAACTTCACCTGCATACATCCTACTATATAGCAAATCCTTACTCTGATAAATAAATAAGCCGGGCTCGGTGCTCAGTCTGTATTCCTGCGCTTTGGAAGGCCGAGGTGAGTGAATTGACTGAGCCCGCGGGTTCAAGACCCGCCTGGGCAACTTGGCGAGACCTCATCTCTACAATAAATCAAAAAATCAGCTGGGCGTGGTAGCGTTTGCCTGTAATTCCGGCTACTTGGAAGGCTGGGGCGGAAGGATCGCCGGAGCCCAGCAGGCGAGGCTGCGGTGGCCGGGAGCGGCCGCTGCACTCCAGTCTGGTCGAAAGAGTGAGACTCCAACTCAAATAAATAAATAAATACATAAATACATAAATAAATAAATACATAAATAAATAAATGGGCTGATCTTTTCCAAGATGTTATGCTACAGAGAGTACGTTTTCTTTGGGGGGGCTTAAAAAAAATCTGCTTTTATTGGCAGATAAAAGCATATTCTGGAGGTCACTTGCATTTCTTGGCTTATGTCCTCTTCTTGTAAGGACCCTTGTGATTACACACAGGATGATCTCCCCCTCTCAAGATTCTTAATCCCATCTGCAAAGTTCCTTTCACCCTGAACCAGGTTGACATATCAAGGAGGCTGGAAAAAAACTCAAGGAACTCACAGCTGGGTTGTTCCTCCAGTCCAGGTGTGTACCCACCAGTCAGTACACCATCTTTGTCTTTCAGAGCCTTCTGGTAGGTTACTTATACATTTCGCACAGGGTGTGTGTCTTTTGGTTTTTGATCATTAGGAGAAGAAGCAAATGGAATTACCACCATCTTATCCAACTCACACACAAATATCACATAAAAAGAAAGGCAAAGTTCTGTTCTGAATCTTGACTCTATTGATGTCAACATCATGACTGTGACATCGTCCTATAATTTTGCAAGACGTTGCCATGGGGAGAAGGACTCAGTAAAGCGTAAGCAAGGTCTCCCTGTGATAGTTCTTACAACTGCATGTGAATTTACAATCATCTCAAGATTAAAAATGCAATTTAAAAAGAGGTAAATATTCCTGTATGAAAGCCGACCAAGTCCACTCACGATAAGAGAGATGCCGATTAAAATGACTCATATGTATCGATTCTGACCTTTCGGAGTGGCAAAAATCCAAATGTTTCACAAACACTGTTGATGAGCTAGGTACTCTCATACATTGCTGGTGAGATGCAAAATGTCACCACCTCTGCAGAAGGGAATAGAGCCATATCCATCAACATTACTAAAGCATTTATTTTTTTGTCCTGGAAACCTTTCAGGCATGTTCCCTAAAGACACATCTCTACAGACATGAAACAACATATGTTCAAGTTTATGGAGGCATCATTTAGAGGAGCGAAGGATTGGAAGCACCTTTATGTCTACCCAGAGGGGACTGTTGAATAATGCTCATGTAATAAAGGAAGGGTTTTTATTAAAAATGAATAAAAACACGCATTCATTTTTCTAAGCCTGCAGTCTGAAGGGTTTTATTGCTTCTGAGTAAAAAAATATGGCATTTCTTTTATAGTGCACTTTTGTAAGGAAATAAAAGCTATCCAAATGCATATTAGGATTCATTGGAGGAAATAATTGAGTAATGTTTTAATAATGATTTTTAGTAGCTACTTATCTAACGATTCTTTTTGTCGGAGACCAGCTCCGACCGAGAGGGTTTGGGCCTGAATCGGGGGAATCAGGAAACGGCGAAGAAGAAACAACTCAAGGCAGTTCTTCTGGGTCAGGTCTGGCCAAGACCGTTCCAACTTTTATTCAGACTCTCTCCAGCTTATATACCATTTTCTATAACCTTCGGCAGAGAAACAATCATCTGCCGGGGGCTTACAAATTTCATGGTGCATAACGTACTTAAAAGAATTGTACATTAAGGTAACAAATGCTTAATTTTTACATTAGTTTCACAAACTGTTCCCCAAAATCATTCAATGTATAACCTTAAACTCCAAAGCTATTATTCTTATTATTAATGTATAACCTTACATTTTCTATTAACCTTCCCATGATCTCATTAATCGTATTCTCATACTATTTCTTAAATCCTAATCCAAAATCACCCAACTATAACCATAACTCATCATTCTAACTATTCTCAAAACAAACCAATTATATGTTTGTTCATTAATTATATAAATGCTACATTCTTATCCTAAAAATTTACTAAAAACAATTTTATAAACTTATGATCATATCCTTAAACCTTAACTATTTTATTATAAATCTTTTATCACTACAAACTACACATTTATTCTTTTATAATGTTAAAACATCTTAAACTTATCAAACTGTTTTTAAAACCTATTTCCTTACAAACTTACACATGCCTATTGTGTAAAAGATCCCATGGCCATAATTACTTGCTAACCAGTCTGGCTTGAGGCAGAAACTGTAACGAGGGAGTTTCAGTATGCAGCCTGTTCTTCTATTATCAATATACCTAGCTAAAAACAAAACTGTAATTAAAAAGGTTTCGGTACACTAACCAACAGTCTAAAGTTTGCTTCTCAAAATAACTTCTGGGAAAAAGAAACCTAGCTTCTCAAAGAAAGACTAAAACATTTTTAAGTATTATTCTCGCTATTTAATCTTTTATATATTTTAATTAACTCAATTAACTCAAGGTTTTATTTGAAGTTTTTATTAACAGTTCAAAAATCTTATTATGATTTTGAGCATGCTTTCTTAAAGAAACAAAAGAGTCCGTCAAACAGGATCCAGGGGGCTTTTGCCTCCAACATGGCCACTATATGCTAGAGCCTTTCTCTTAGCCAGCGTATTTTCCATGGGTCTTTTGCCTCTGTTGTGGTTGCTATATGCCAGAGTTCTCTTAGCCAGCATTTTTCCTATTTTCAGGCGCTCTGTGATTTGTTTCTTCAAGATTTGCAGCTCCCAACACTTTTAAAAGTCATTTTCTAAGAGTAAATGTAATTTTTTTCCCTCTAAGTCCAGAAACTAAAGTATTATAATTACTAATCCCGTGGGGGGAGAATGGAATAGAAATCATGAAATCACAGCATTTTAGATCAGAAAGGGAGCTTTAAAGTCATCTAGTTCATTTTCCTTACCTTTTATTAGGTATCAATTGAAACAAAAAGAAATATAAGTGGCATTTACCACCACTCCATGGGGCAGTTGTAACAGCCTTTCGGTTCCTCTCGTTCAGTCTCCCCCAGCAACAGACTGGGCTTCAGAAAACACTGATCAGACGGGATCAATCCTCTTCTTACCTGCACTCACTTCTCTGTGACCCACAACTTCTTCAATTTCTTAGCACAGCCCTTCAGTCTTCTGTCGCTCACCAGGAAAGACCCTGACCTCTAATTAAACCAAAGTGCTTGTCTTTCTCTGAGTGTTGCCACACTCCGTCTCCAATCTTAGTCCCTCTGCAGTTTAGTCATCTCCCCAGGAATGGCTTTTTCCTACTCACTTGCCTGCTGCCTCCTACTTAGCTTCTAGGTCCCCACTCGGTGAAACCTCCAGGCCCCCAGAAGTCAGAACACATTTTTCCATTATCCTACCATAGCACTTAAAATTTCTGTGGCAATAATGATTTTCTTCCCTCCCTCCCTCCCCTCCCCTTCCCTTCCTCTCTTCCTTTCTGCCTGGCTGCCTGCCTGCTGCCTGCCTCCCTTCCTTCCTTCTCCCTCCCTGCCCCACTTCCCTTGCCTGCTGCTAAGGATGGTCCTCGCAAGCAGATCCTGTGTCTTCATACATCTTTATAGCTCCATCGCCTGGTACAGAGCAGGGGCTTAACAAATGTGTGTCAAAGGAATCAATCCGTGCATGCTGCTGTAGGCTGGATAATGGACCCTCAAAAATGTCCATTTTCAGATTATCAAAAATGCTAATTATCAAAAATGATAATTTTCAGAACCTGTGAATATGTTTCCTGACACGGTGAAAGGAAATTTGCAGATGGATTAAATTAAGGATCTTGAGATGGGGAGATTATCCTGGATTATTTGGGCGACCCAGTGTAATCACAAAGGTCCTTACAAGAAGAGGCATAAACCAAGAGATGCAAGTGATCTCTAGAAGCTGAAAAAGGCAGGGATATGGATTCTTCCTGAAGCTTCCAGAAGGAACACAGCCCTGCCAACTCTTTGATTTTAGACTTCTGATCTCCAGAGGTGTAAGAGAATAAGTCTGTGTTATTTTAAGCTATTGAATTTGTGGTCATTTGTTACAGTAGCAATAGGAAAGTAATACACATGCCTATATAAATGAACACATCACAGAACCTTTAGATTATTAGACATACTTTATAAAATTGTTCATTAAAGGACATAGACAAGCCGGGCTCGGTGGCTCAGCCTGTAATCCCGCGCTTTGGGAGGCTGAGGTGAGTGGATTTCCTGAGCCCGCGGGTTCGAGACCCGCCTGAGCAACTTGGCGAGACCTCATCTCTACAATAAATCAAAAAATCAGCCGGGCATGGTAGCGCGTGCCTGTAATTCCGGCTACTCAGAAGGTGGGGCGGAAGGATCGCCGGAGCCCAGCGAGTCGAGGCTGCAGTGGCCGGGAGTGGCCACTGCACTCCAGTCTGGGTGACAGAGTGAGACTCCAACTCAAAAAAAAAAAAAAAAAAAGGACATAGACAATACATATAAATAAAATAAATACATGGAGAAATGATTGCCCTCAATAATTTACAAAATAAGGCACTATGAGACCTAATGGTACATCTGTTTAAGTGATAAAGTATCAGTGAGCAGAACTGGCAAGGCTGCAGTGCCACAGAACTTATTACACTAATGTGTTCACACACTACTGTTACTCTGAATCACAATAGCTCTAACTCTTGAGAGTTTATTATGCACCATGCATTGTTTTAAGTCCCTTTACATGTACTGTGACAACTGGTTTTCAAAATGAGTCTCTGGAGTAAGTGCTATGAGTAATCCCAGTTTATCTATGAAAACAAAACAAAGCAACAACAACAAAAGCAACAAGGCAGAGAAAGCTCATGTACCCTGCCCAAGACCATATGATTTGTAATACTGCTAGGACACCTCCCCTGGTAGTTTGATACCCAAGGCCTCACTTAGTCTAGGAGTTTCTAGTAGTTACATACTCCTAGAAATGTTAGGTCATTCACTTAATTCAAATTCAACAGAAGCAACAAACTGTATGCTTCACAAACCTGTTAACTGCAGCACAAACTACAAGTACACAAAACTAAGTTGAAAATAAGTATATAATCTCAGATTCTGGGGGTGTTATAATTAAGTTGCAGGACATACACAAGATAATTTTTTTTCAAAAATAAAAAATATAAAGCTCAGAGAAAAGATTATTCAAGATAAAATCATTAAAGCAGAAAAAAATAAGTTTACATGATTGAAACTTTATATAAATATTTTATAATATTCTAGTAATTAGGAAACATTTTACTGCAGTAAAATATGGGTTACTATAATTTTAACATCTTTAACATTATTAAGCTCCTTTCAATAAAAGTATAAGATAATTACTTTTGAAAAATTCCTGACAATTTCATTCTCAACAAATCATAGGATTGTGTTTTTCAATTTAATATTATGTGTGTGAAGAAAGTCTATTTTAAACCCATTACTGATTTTTTTGTATTTTCTTTTATCTTACCAAAAAGAAGATGAATATTTTTACAGTTGTATCTATGAAGACATTTTTGGTCACATGTAAACAAGAAAATAGCTGAATCAAACTCACTTAAAAAAAGGAAACTATTGGTTCATGTCAGTGAAGAATTCCAGAAATATTAAGAGCTCATCAGTGTCACGAAGCCTCTCTTTACCTTCCTGGAACTGGCTCTCCCTGAGGACCTCTCCCCTCCCAGTGCTGCAATGACTACTAACACCCGCCAGAGTTGCATTTGTCCCGGGAAGCTCCCATGGAAGGGAAAGGCTGGGTTTCCCTGCCCATCCATCCCTCAACCCAACTCCACCGCACAGATGATGAGATGTCACTGATTGATTTGGACCATTGAGCACCTCACTCTCATTCTCTCCTCCTGGAGTTAAGGGTGAGATCATTTTCATCACTGCTCAGTAGGAGAAGAATGAATGGGATGGATGTTGGTGATGTAGCTGTAATGTTCAGTATGAAGCATTTGTGAATTTTTCTGTGTATTTGCCTCTTTACAGAGAAACTTCAGACAAGGCCCCAACTCCCTGAGCAAGACTCAGCACCCTCCGTGAGGGTCTCGAATCCCCATGGAGGAACCCTGCTCCCCATGTAGACCCCAACTACCCCAGCAGGGTCTGGATCCGGGCAGGGCTCCCATCCCTCCCTGCTTCTCTGGGGAGGCCCAGAACAGCAGAGGGTCTCTGCCTTTCAAGACCCTCAACCAAAAACCTCTCAGTAGGATTTTGTCATCCTGAAGAAAGAGACCCTTGTTGTTTTGCCCTACTCAGAAGGACACTTTCCATAGACTGGTTCTCAACCCTACTGCTCATCGAAAGACTGGATTAAAAACATGGGGTACATATACATGATGAAATATTACGCAGCCATAAAGAAGAACAAAATCATGGACTTCACAGCAAATTGGAAGGAGTTGGAGACAATTATTCTTAGTGACCTATCACAGAAACAAAGAGCTGAATACCTCATTCAT
This sequence comes from Carlito syrichta, assembly GCF_000164805.1. NCBI lineage: Eukaryota > Metazoa > Chordata > Mammalia > Primates > Tarsiidae > Carlito > Carlito syrichta. The sequence continues at coordinate 477,802 of NW_007259927.1, forward strand.
AAGTGGGACCTGAACATTAATCACAACAGCACAAGGGAGGGATTGGCAGTCACGGGACACTGCCGGGGCGGGGTTGGGGGGGGGGTGGAACATAACAACACAAAGCGTACCTGGTCCTAAACCAGAGGAAGTGAGGACCAGTTGGAGGCCCAAACTTCACCTGCACGTAGATTACTTATGTATCTAATCCTGACTTGTATCCCACATCCTTATAATAAAATAAAGTGAAATAAATGGACTGGCTCTATTTTTAAATATTCTGAGTGACTAAGTTGTTGGAATCGATCCAAGAATGCAGAATCTGCTGTTCAATATTTGAACTAGGTTATGCCCAGGAGCTGGTAGTTTTCTTATGTCTCCCAACAAACTGGTCCATTTCTCATGTATTGGTGGCTCATGGTACAATTTTCACGTGCCTGGATGAGTGGAGAAGGAACACCCTGGCAAAACCCATGGGGTCAGGAAGGGCTCAGATGAGAACTATGCCTTCTGGAATTCAGGTCTTTCACTCATTCCTCCCAAATATGTGGAAGAGATGCTGCTCCATCCTGCTTGTTATTTATTAAGAACTGACTGTGTGGTCGGCACTGCTCTCCAGATATTTAGAAGTCTATCCCCGTGTCTTTTCCAAATACACTTTCCTGACGAAGCCTATGGAATAGAGTTCATTGAGCTCAGCACAAGGCCTTTTCTAGGCAGCTGCCCAGGCCTCTCATACTAGCCTCGTTCTCTCCCAGAGCCCACCGCTGCACCTCCTCATCATGCCTGATATGATACTCAGTTCACCACCTTTAGCCTCCCAGGGAGTGATATGAAGTGGCAGCAACAGCAGGTCAGTAGCTGCTGAGCCCAGAGGGAAGTTCCACACCTCAAATGTTTATTCAACAAAAACCTGCACGAGACGTCTCTCCTTGCTGGCTAACAGTGGTTCAGGAACATACCTTCAAGACTTGCATTGATTGCCAACGATGAATTACCGTCTGCCTGGGCTTTAGATGAACTGGGGTTGTTCTAACCCAGAGAGAGTGAGGAGCCAGGAAAAAGTAATTAATTCTAGGCTTATTTCCATTTTGAAAGGCAGTAAGAAGAAGGAATAGTGCTCAGAAAGGGGTGTGTCCTGTGAACTGTGAAGTCAGAGGAAGGAACTGGCTGTAAAATGGAGAGTCTAGGTGAGAAATAGAAATTCATAGACAGTGCTGCCTCCACGGTAGCTCTTGGTGGACAAAATTCAGTGTGAGGCGTAAATACCCTAAATATTCCTGTTGGACAGGTGCTATGGAAATGTTTCGGGAGGCATTTTCAGATTTGTGATTTTCGTTTCCAGGAGATGTCTTAATATGAATGATTTTTGTTTTCTCGCTGTGCGTGTGCACAATGCCAACTTTGAAGTCATGAGATTAAAAACTGACCTGATTACTTCAAGCTCTGGGTGGTTAAAATTGGACTCATTATCTCAGACTCCAAATCTGTTCTTCCAGCCATATCCTTGAGCTCAGTTACCGGCTCATCCCTTCCAATCCATTCAAGCTAGCCAGGATAGAAGCCTGAGACTTCAGAGACTCATCGAGTTCTCTCACAACATACAAAAAGCTTTCCCCAATTAGTTGCTGATTTTCTTTTTCTTTTTCTTTCTTCTTCTTCTTCTTCTTTTTTTTTTTTTAGAGTTGTGGGGTACAAGTGAGGGTTTGCAACATAAGTAGGCTGCATGCAAGTGAAGTCTGGGTTTCTAAAAGACCCTCTCTCACCTGATAGTGGGTTACCCACTGTGTTTCCACATGTCTCCTCTCTTCTCCCTCGCTTCCTTCCCTAGCTGTGCCTGACGATACTGATCCCACCCTTGTGTTAATGTGACTTGTGTTCAGGGTCTGCTTATGAGTGAGAACATGTGGTATTCATTTCTTTGTTTCTGAGATAGTTCATTTAGTATGATGGTCTCCAACTGCATCCACGTTGCTCCAAAGGCCATGATTTTGTTCTTCTTTATGGCTGCATAATATTCCATTGTGTATATGTATCACATTTTCTGTATCCAGTCCACTTTCGATGGACATCTGGGTTGCTTCTCTGTTTTTACTATTATGAATAGTGCAGCAATAAACATGCTTGTGCAGGTATCTTTTTTGTAGAGCAATTTATGTTCCTCTGGGTATATTCCCAGGAGAGAGATTGCTGGATTGTACGGGAGATTAATTTTTAGTTCTTTGAGAAACCTCCACACTGTTTTCCATAGAGTTTGAACTAATTTAGATTCCCAGCAACAGTGTAGAAGCGTTTTCTTTTCTCTGCAGCAATGCTGTATCTGCTGATTTTATAATCTAAATACCTCTATGGACACTGAGGAAAAGAGGAAACTATAAAATATTCTGACATCCAAGAACTGGCCTCAATGTTATCACAAGCTAATCTGATTCTCATAGCTGAGCTGAGTTGTTCCCTTGGACAATCTCATGGAATATCAATATCAAACAAGGTCGCTCTGAGACCATGATAGAAATAAGATGAAAACAAAATAACTGTGAAACCCACAAAATACCCAACATCCCTGTCTCACTAAAATGAGTAAGTGCTACTATTTACCAATCACACTGCTCTTATCCCCACTTTCTCAGATTCTACCCCAAAATCACCCAAAGCCCAAATGTTCTTTCTAACGTCCTTTTAGTAAGACGCCCCATGGTTTCTTATGGCATTTGTTATCTCTTGCTGGAAAGAGTAATAAACCCAACTGGTTCCGTGGCATAGATATGTTCCCAGAAGATTTGGCATATAGAGTATTGACACTATTCTTTTTTCTCCAATTCTAGCTGAATCCTGCTCTTTTTCATCACCAGCCCATAACGCTGCATCAGAACATCGTGTGTGGTTTTCCAGGTTCCAGGGTTCTTCCTGTGTTCTTTCATGTGCCATGAGACTGCTCCCTCACCTCCCACCATCAGATTACAGGAGACTTTTTGTTTATCATAATGGAGCGCAGAGTGCTCACTTTGGCTGCACATATACAAAATGGGGCACAGAATATGATGTGCTAACAACGTAAACTCCTGGATATAATGCACTGGAAAGAACACAGTGTCATTTCTGTGATATTCTTACTAAAAATGCATCACCTCATTTCAATCATGAGAAAACACTAGACAAATCCATACTGAAGGACATTGTAGAAAACTGATCGGTACTCTTCAAAAATATCAACGTCATAAAAAAGTGTTAAGGGTTCAATTGTGTTCCTCCAAAACAGATAAACATATCCTAATCCCTAAAGAACTCAGTGTATGACTTTATCTGGAAATTGGGCTGTTGCCAATGTAATCAGTTAAGATGAAGTCATAGTTGTGACAAGAAGACAAATACTACATGATTCCATACATATCTCTGAGGCAGTCAAATTTACAGAAACAGAAAGTTGAGTGGAGGTTACCAGGGGCTGACGGAAGAGAGTAAAGAAGAATGTTGTTTGATGGATACAGAATTTCAAATCTGCAAGATGAAAAAGTCCTAGAGATCTGTTTCACACCAATGTAAATATATTTAACATACTGAAATGAACACTTACAAGAGGTCAATATGGTAAATTTTATGTTGTGTTTTTAAACACAGTTATAAATCTGTATACTTTAAAAGATAAGACTGTACTGGATTAGGGTGAATTCTAACCCAATATGGCTGGTGTCTTCATAAGGAGATGGCCATGTGACAACTAAGACACACGAGGAGAATGCCATGTGATGACAGAGGCAGAGGCTGGAGTGACGAAGCTGTGAGCCCAGAGTGCCAAAGATTGCCAGCGAATCACTGAGAACTTTGAAGAGGCCAGAAAAGATTCTCCTCTCCAGGTTTCAGAGTGGCCACAGCCCTACCAACTCCTTGATTTTGGACATCTAGCCTCCAGAACTGTGAGATTTCTGTTGTTTTAGGCCACTCGGTTTCTGGTACGTGTTACTGCAGCCCTAGGAAACTAATACAACAAAGAAAAGACTGAGAAATGATTACAGATCGGATGGGACTAAAAAGCATTATATTAATGTTATTTTTCTTGGTTCGATCATTGTATTGTGGTCATGTAAGGTGTTAACAATAGAAGTTGAGAAAAAAGCTCTGTGTACTATTTGCCCAACTTCTCTGTAAGGCTAAAAGTAGTTCAAAATGAAAAGATTAAAAAACAACAACATGGTGTCTTAGTCTGTTTGTGCTGCTATAGCAAAATACTTGAGAATGGATTATTTGTGCAGAACGGAATTTTTTTTTTCACACAGTTCTGGAGGCTGAGAAGTCCAAGATCAGGGTGCTGCCTAATGAGAGCCCAGTCTCTCTGCTTCCATGATGGCACTTTAGTACTGTATCCTTTTGGAGAGGGGAGAGTAATGCCGTGTCCTCACGTTGTAGAAAGGGGAAGGGCAAGAGGGTTGAAGACCTTGAGAAGCCTTTTATATAAACCCATCCATGAGGGAGGAGCCCTCATGGCCTAATAACCTCTTTTTTTTTTTTTTTTTGAGTTGGAGTCTCACTCTGTCCCCAGACTGTAGTGCAGTGGCTGCTCCCGGCCACCGCAACCTCGACCTGCTGGGCTCCGGCAATCCTTCCGCCTCAGCCTTCCGAGTAGCCGAAATTACAGGCGCGCGCTACCATGCCTGGCTAATTTTTAAAAAATTTTATTGTAGAGATGAGGTCTCGTTGCCCAGGCGGGTCTCGAACCCGCAGGCTCGGGCAATCCACTCACCTCAGCCTCCCAAAGGCACGGGATTACAGGCTAAGCCACCGAGCCCGGCTCTAATAATCTTTTAATACGAGGTGAGCATCTCTAATCTAAAAAATCCCAAACCTGAAACTTTTTGATGCACAACATGACACTCAAAGGATATGTTCATTGCAGCACTTCAGATTTCAAATTTTTGGATTCAAGATTCTCAATTAGTGTAACACAAATACTCCAAAATCTGGGGAAAAAAATTTGACATCTGGAACACTTCTGGTCCCCAGCATTTCAAGCAAGGGTTATTCAACCGTCACATTGACAACATCTGAATTTTGGAGGGGACACCTTCAAACCACAGCACCTTGTACAGATTATTTTTGGAAAACAAAACAAGCAGCACTGATCTGGAATACTAATCTATTCCTTGCACTTTTCTGATGAAAACCCTGCGGTTGGGGTGGAGGAACAACTCTCCCATGCTTGCTTTCAATAGCAAGTTACTTGGTCTGAAGCACAAGGAGCTTCATGAGCTGTCCTCATCCATCGAGCTGGCCTCTGCGCTCTGACCTGTGTCCTTCACCCTAATCCACATATTCATGTCCATGTCACCCCTCCATCCATTCATTTGTAATTGCATCTCTGATGTTTTCTCATTGTCCTCAGGTGGCATCACTCCCACTGTTTCCCCCTTGGCTCCCAAAGCACAGCGCTAGGCTCTCAGGAAGGACAGGAGAGGATGATTAGAGAAAGACGACATGCTTAAAGGTAGGCACCAAGTGGCCACCCTCTTTCTTTGTATGTTGATATCTCAAACAATGGGAAAAATAGTCCTGTCTCTGGCATCTCTTCTGTCTCCTTTTTCATCTATCCCTAAATGTGCTGAATGTCTGGTTTTACCTCAGAAATGTTTCTCCAGTCTTTAGCATCTTAAGATATCAGGATGGTTAGTGGGAAAGAAAATCATGAATCAGTCTATACATGACCAGGATGGTCATTTTTACCCGCTAAGTCTAGGTTCAGTGTCTCAGAGCATTCACCAATTTTAACGGGGATCGCTGCTTCCTTAAAGGTATAATACATGGCACAGGAGAGTCTTTAAACAGAGGTAATTGTGAAATATAAATGTTTTATTCAAATATGTTGGAGTGTGCCTTTTGTAGATATCATACCAGCATTTTTTTTTCTTATTAACGAATGCAGGGGCCAGGCGCAGTGGCTCAGCCTATATTCCCAGCACTTTGGGAAGACGAGGCGAGAGGATTGCCTGAGCCGGGGGTTTGAGACCAGCCTGGGAAACTTGGTGAACCAAGACCTCGTCTCTACAATAAATCACAAAAACTAGCTGGGCATGTTGGTGTGTGTCTGTAGTTCCAGCTATTTGGAAGGATCACCTGAGCCTAGCAGGTTGAAGCTGTGGTGTTCATGAGTGTGCTGTTGCACTTCAACCTGGGAAACAAGAGTGAGATTCCAACTCAAAAAAAAAAAAAGAGTGCAGGGACACTTTATGAGAATGAATACCCTCCCTTTAAAGGACACTTTTGTTTAAACCCACTCCCCACATTCATACATATACACACTCACAGAGTCAAGTGACATCAGAAAGAAGTTGTAATATAGAGGATATGAACTGTGGGGCACTGAAATTAGCACCTAATGGCTTGTTTTAAATTGTCAGGAATTTTGTGAGTTGGTTATCGAAACTAGCATTAAGTTATAATAAAACAAAGGTAATAAATAGTCAATCTTACTACTTCCTAATGATCTTACCTGTGCTCTTGAGGTTATTTATATGTATTATGTCTGTACGGTGGATATATTATACTAGACTATGTGACTTTCTTCCCAGCTCTGCATTTAGTGACAGCATATTGATAGTTTGAAATTGCCGTGGTGGGATTATTTACACCATGGAAATTGGAAGACACTACAAATCTAGGCTAGCTTTTTTTATCTGAAGAGCCAGCTAAACACTTACCATCAAACATACACATACCACACACACATTCTTTACAAAGACTTTTTTTTTAAGACAGGGTCTCACTCTGTTGTCTAGTGTGATCCCAGCTCACCACAGCCTCTACCTCCTGAGCTCAGGTGATCCTTCTGCCTCAGCCTCCCAAATAGCTGAGACTACAGGTGTGCACCGCCACACCCAGCTAACAATATTGCATTTTTTT